>NC_056730.1:1120262750-1120562750 GCF_019279795.1 Protopterus annectens | reverse complement strand
TCACTGTCTTGCCTTTTCCTTCATTCTAGTTAAATATTTTAACCTTTCAAAACATCATGAAACCTTAAGTTCCACTATCTTGTCTTATAATCTGTTCTAGCTAAATATTTTAATGTTTGACTGCCTTGTTCCAAATTTTTCACTTGTGTATGTTAAGTCACATGACTGCCTGCTGGTCATGCAGAACTCTACCTCATCCAATGTAGCCCTTACCATTTACATCATGTACACTTCAAACAATTTCCAGTCAGGTTTCATGGCTCAGTCTATATGGCTTCAAATCTTTGTAGGATTTCTACCACATTTAACCTTAACAATTTTGGTTTCTTTAGCCTACATAACCTAGACTGTCTTGTAGGTATGCTACAGTAGTCAATAGTAGAGGATACAGAGTTACTTAAGTTACATCTAGGGCCTGTAGAGTATTTTTCTAAAGGGTTGTAGCAACAGTTTGCACTGGAGCAGTTTACTTCCAAGTGTAAAAAGGTGAGATAAAGATCATCACCACAGTGTGTGTGTGTGTGTGTGTGTGTGTGTGTGTGTGTGTGTGTGTGTGTGTGTGTGTGTGTGTGTGTGTGTGTGTGTAATGGATGGAGCTACCGATACCCTGGAGTCTTGTTCTCAACTGATAGTAGAGGAAACTGGGGGACTGACCAGTCTTGGGGGCAGTCGTTGTTACAGTGCTGTTGTACTGGAATATGGTGCTGATGTGAGAATTGAGTCATAGGATGAAGCTCAGTTTACCTGCCAGTAACTTTTGACATTCTCACCTGTGTTCATGAGATTTTATTAATGGTCAAAATGACAAAAATTGCAGGTATAAGTGACAGAAATGAAATTCCTTCATAGAACAGCTGCCCTCACTCTCTGTGATAGTGTGAGTAGCTGTGCAACTTAGGAAGACCACAAACTCCTTTTGGTTGAGTGAAGCTGGCTGGAGTGGTTTGAGGGGTAGTGAGGATGTTTCCTGGATGCCTCCCATGGGAGATGTACTATACTGGCCACTAGTATGCGCCCCTAATGCAGACCCAATGACATGTTGGAGAGATTCTTTCTTCCAATTTGTCTAAGGTTACCTAGCAATGCCACAAGATAAACTGGAGGCTATTGCTGGAGATAAGAATGTTTGGTCTACACTGCCCAGATTGCTACCAAGGCATGTGATTTAGGAAATGGGTGGAAGGATGTTCTAATTTTTGTAGTTTGAAGTTTTTCATCCACTGTAGTCAGTCAGTCACACTATCATACAGCACCAAGTTTAGCTTTCACAGTTTACAAGCAAAAATTATACTTCATAAAAACAGTAAATTATGTGTCAATAAAACAAGAAAACCTTTATTTTTTACACTGTGTATAACACTTGAGTCCTACAGCCTCCTTAGGTTGAAACACATGATAAGATTAGACATATTATACATCCAAAATAAGCCAAGAGAACAAGAGTAAAGGTATAGCCAAAGTATTTGAAAGCCTGCAGATCAGAGATGAAAGTAGTCAGTTAGCCATACAAAAACAACTGTCCCTAGATGTATTCACCCTGCCCATATAGCGACCGTGACACACAGCAACAAAGTACTACAGAGGAAGAGAGGTGCAGATGTATTCTACAAGTATACCACCATCCTTAACATAACCACTGATGAAGGACAGAATTACTATTACATGGAAGGAGTTAAGATTTGTCAAACATATGAGGTCTTGTCATACCCGGATGGCAAATGTACAAGATAATGATATGAAAGAAGAAATTAGACAGCCACTGCTTTCAGCCAAAGAAAGTGTACAGTTTGAAGTACATACATTCAGAAGTGCTTTGTGGAGGAAAATGGGAGAGCACACATATGTATTGTACCAGGTGAGGAGAACTAGCACAAAGAAATAAAAACATGAATCATACAAGCATGCAGCTCAGGAAATGTGCAAAGGTAGGCATCATAAAAGGCAAATATGATTCTAGGCTTTGTGAGGTCACTGAAAATGTTAGAAAATGCAAATTGAGAGGGGAGAAGCATGTAAAATTAGAACCATTAACAGCAAGCAGGGCAAAAAAATGAATCAGGATGAAAATAATAAAGAAATGGAAGAAAGTAAATAAAAATGTGTGTGAATTAGCTAGTTAAGAAAGTAAACAATGGCCAGTGTGTTGGTACTGCAGTGGACACTACCACAACAAAGAAATGTACCCATTAAATGTAAAATGTATGCAAAGTGTCAAAGGCCAACCCCCTCTGCAGGAATATGTAAAACAAAGCAGCAGTAATGACAAACCACTGTGCGAATATCTGACAAAGTGTCACAAATAGAATAGGTTGTACAGTGGCTATAAAAAGTGTACACACCTCTGTTAAAATGCCAGGTTTTTGTGATATAAAAAAGAAATAATTTCAAAATGCTTCCCACCTTTAATGTGACCTATAGCCTGTACAATTCAATTGCAAAACAAGCAAATCTGTTAGGGGAAAATATAAAAAATAAAAAATGTACAATAAGCTGGTTGCATAAGTGTGCACACCCTTAAACTAATACTTTGTTGAAGCACCTTTTGATTTAATTACAGCATTCAGTCTACTTGGGTAGGAGTCTATCAACATGGCACATCTTGACTTGGCAATATTTGCCCACTCTTTCTTGTGAAAGCACTCCAAATCTGTCAGATTGTGAGGGCATCTCTTGTGCACAGCCCTCTTCAGGTCACCCCACAGATTTTCTATTGGATTTTGGTCCGTGCTCTGGCTGGGCCATTCCAAAACTTTAATTTTCTTCTGGTGAAGCCATTCTTTTGTTGATTTGGATGTATGTTTGGGGTCATTGTCGTGTTGAAAGGTGAAATTCCTCTTCATCTTCAGCTTTCTAGCAGATGCCTGAAGCTTTTGGGACAAAAGTGACTGGTATTTGGAACTGTTGATAATTCCCTCCACCTTGACTAAAGCTCCAGTTCCAGCTGAAGAAAAGCAACCCAAAGCATGATACTGTTACTACCATGCTTCACTGTGGTGATGGTGTTCTTTTGGTGATGCGAAGTGTGGTTTTTGCACCAAACATAACTTTTGGTATTGTGGCCAAATAGTTCAAACTTGGTCTCATCAGACCATAATACATTTTTCCACATGCTTTTGGGAGACTTGATGTATTGTTTTGCAAAATTTAGCCAGGCCTGGATGTTTTCTGTGTAAGAAAAGGCTTCTGTCTTGCAGCCCTACCCCATAGTCCAGACATATGGTGAATATGGGAGATTGTTGTCACATGTAGTATACAACCAGTACTTGCCAGGAATTCCTGCAGCTCCTTCAGTGTTGCTGTAGATCTCTTGGCAGCCTCCCTGACTAGTTTTCGTCTTGTCTTTTTATCAATTTTGCAGGGACGTCCAGTTCTTTGCAATGTCACTATTCCATATTTTCTCCACTTTTTGATGACTGTTTTCACTGTGTTCCATGGTATATCTAATGCTGTGGAAATTTTTTTGTACCCTTCTCCTGACTGATACCTTTCAACAATAAGATCCCTTTGATGGTTTGTAAGCTCTCTGCGAACCATGGCTTTTGCTATAGCAGGCAACTGAGTAAATGTCAGGAAAATCCTACTAGGACAGCTGAACTTTATTTGCGGTTAATCAGAGCCTGTTTAATTGATGGCAGGTGCGTACCCAAGAAGACTGATTGCTGTAATTAAATCAAAAGGTGCTTCAACAAAGTATTAGTTTAAGGGTGTGCACACTTATGCAACCAGCTTATTGTACATTTTTTGTTTTTTATATTTTTCCCCCAACAGATTTGTTTGTTTTTCAATTGAATTGTACAGGTTATAGGTCACAATAAAGGTGGTAAAAGTTTTGAAATTAATTATTTTTTACATCACAAAAACCTGACATTTTAACAGGGGTGTTTACATTTTTATATCCACTGTACATAAAAAATCTGTCAGACGACAGCAGCTTCGAGATACTGTACAGAATTAATGTATGCATCTATATGTGCAATAAATGATAACAATACCAAAGATAGTAGTGTTAAAGTGTGAAGCAATGATTTTGATATATTCACAATTCTCTGTTAACAAATTGACAAAAGGTGGTAAACTTACTGAACAAAGTTAATTACACTTGCATAAGTAAAAAGGTTGACAGTTTGTTCAGTTGACAAAGTGGTGTATTTAAAAGGCATTGGAGAATTAAATAATTATCAAGTTATACATAAATCTTAACATAGCATCTCTAGCCCAGCTATAGAGAAAAATATGTTGATACTTAGAACAAAGGTGGACTAAGAGTTGGAGAAATTAAAAATGGGCGTTATTGAAAAGATATGCAATATTGTTGGGTACTCACACACAGTTACAGCTCCTAAACCAAAGAAGCAGGGGAAAAGAGAATATGCATTGACAGAAGGGATGTTAATAAAGCAATGCAGAGAGAGAAAAAAAAAAGAAGTTATGTAACTACCATAACATTCCATGTTTGTTGTCCTTCATCTCGCCTTCCTTCTTGCTAGCTGAGTTTGGAGCCGATCCTCGGCTCCGACTCAGCTGTTTACTATAGCTCGAGAGCTTATGCTGGCTCAAGGCTAATCCCTATCCCAACATACCTAGTGGTAGCTACCCAGATCTTGTTTCTGATAGCCCACACTAGACCATAATAGCAAAATGCAAATTTTACTAAGCTCTTACACATAAGGAAAAACTTATATATAAAGGAACAATCCTTATTCAAAGGTTAAGAAGGAAAAAGGAACAACAAAGCATGGTGAACAACCTGGTATGTCAACAGGAAACTCAACCAGTGTAACCAATGAAGGGATTCCTCTCGATCCTCCAGGAAGGGGAAAGGAGGGGGGATGCAAGAAGGAAGGCGAGATGAAGGACAGCAAACATGGAACGGTATGGTAAGTACATAATGTCTTTATGTTATGTTGTCACCATCTCACCTTCATTCTTGCTGCTTGGGACCGCGTCCCCAGCACCTGGTTCTTGGCTGGCTCGCTGGAACAAACTCTTCAGGATTGTGGAACCAAAGGATGCCCTGTTCCGGGAGACCACATCCACTTTGTAATGAGAGATAAAGGTATGAGGATTTGCCCATGTTGCTGCTGCACAGATTGAATCTAAAGGCAATTTGGCTTGGAAGGCAACAGAGGTAACCAAGGCCCTGGTTGAGTGTCCTCTGGTTTTCTCTGGAAGCTTTTTGTTATGCAAATCATAAGTATAGATGATTGTGTCTGAAAGCCACTTTGATAAGGTCACTTTTGAAACTGGAGAACCTTGTTTATTGTCATCAAAGGATACAAACAATTGATCTGATTTTCTAAAGTCCTTGGTCATGTGTAAATAAAAGTGTAATTGTCTATGAACATCCAGTTGGTGGAGTCTGTACTCTGCCTTGTTGCCATAATTCATAGGTTCATAGGTTAGTAATAGGCTAACTGCCCCTGCGAGCCATTTTAAGCCTAGCCAATTATCCCCAGTGAGATTCAAACTCTGTACCTTGTGTTTGTAAGGCAAATATCTTAACCATTAGGACACCCTCCCAACCCTCCCAAATTGGGGAAGAATACAGGAAGCTCGATGGACTGATTTAAATTATACTCTGAACACAGCTTTGGCAAGAAGGAGGGATTGGTTCTGAGAGAAACTCTTATCTTTGCGAAAAATGAGATACGGAGGGCGAATAGATAAAGCGTGTAATTCAGAAACCCATTTAGCTGAGGTGATGGCAATCAAAAAGAGGGTTTCCAAGACAGAAATTTTAGAGGACAAGATGATGCTGGTTCAAAGGGTGGAAGAACCATAGAGGCTAAAACAAATTTTACATCCGGGGGGGAGGGGTTCTCTTACCGGGGGCAGGAAAAGGGTTGTACCTCGTAAGAATGCTTTGCACAGTTTATGGGACATGATGTTAGAGCCCAACTCTCCCACATGAAAATTGGAGATGGCAGCCAGTTGGAGCCTAATAGCATTTCCAGCTGCCCCTCATTCAAAGGTTTCTGCCAGGAAATCAAGAATCTTCGGAACAGGAACAGTGAAGGGATCAATATCATTTTTCTTTGCCCAATAAGAGAACCTCTTCCATTTGCTAGTGTAAATCTTTCTGGTACCCACTGGGTGGGCTTGTGAGAAGACACCAGGATATGCTATACTGCCAGGGAAATGTTGGGGAGCCTGCCTAAGACTGGAAGTGGAGAAACCAAGCTGTCAGCTTATGAGTTTGGAGGGAGGGGTGGAGCATGCCTGACTGATGCATCAGGAAGTCCGGAACTGGGTCCAGGATCCAAGGCTCCACTTGCAGATGATGGCATATCTGATGAGGCCAGTAAGGAGCAATGAGGATGAAATTGCAACCCAGTGACTTTTCTTTCTGAAGTACCTTGGGGATCAGAGGAAAAGGTGGAAAGGCATAAAGTAGTCCTGGAGGCCAATCGTGAAGAAGTGCATGCCTGGGTGACTGTCCTGGTGGGGGGACTAAGGTGAAGTAGCTGCTGCATTTGTTGTTGAGGGGAGTGGCAAAAAGATCACAGCATGGCTGGCCCCATTTGTGAAAAATCAAGTCCGCAACTTCCTGCTTCAAGTACAACTCATGAGGCATTAGGATAGCTCTGCTGAGCCTGTCCACTATCACGTTGGATTTTCCAGGAATGTGCGTCGCAATCAGAAAATGTTGGAAGACATCGCCCATTGCCATACTCGAAGGGCCTCCCGACACAAGGGGTAAGATCTGGTTTGAGATTGCTGGCTGGCATTGTTATTTTTATGGGATACTACATTTTTAGGTATGCATTTTCTCCATCTGATGAAGTTTTGGAAATGAAAATGCAGTGTGTACTGAATTGCGTTAATGTGAATTTTGGTGGACTGAAAAGTCGTTTTAATAATTGTTTCCATGTGATTTTGGTGGACTGAAAAGTTGTTTATGCATTTTACTTGATGGACTGAAGAGTTGTGTATTAATTAAACTATAGTTTGCAGACCAGGATTTGTGCCTTCCTCGATCTGTTCTGGTTTTGGTGCTTATTGGTTATTTTCGGAACAGTGATTCTGCTTTGTTTTGGGTAAGATCTGGTCCCGCCTTGTTTATTGATGTACCATACCACTGACATATTGTCTGTCTGAAGTGCAATAGTTCTGGTAGGTTCATAGGTTCATACTAGGCTGTCTGCCCTAGGGCATTTATAAGCCTAGCCAGAGTGTGTTTGGCTTTCGCCACCCATTTTAAATTAATTTTGCTATGCCCTTTTTCGAGGTTAGTATACTGTGCCTCTGTCTAACAGTGACATAGAAGTGATACCCAGGGTAAACCTACACTCTCCCATCCACTCATCAAGATTCCTCTTGAAGAGAGTCAATGAGGGACTCTGCCTAACCTGGACTGGGATTTTATTCCAGAGTGAAAGGAGCCTCTGGGTTATGAATCTGTCCCTCCAGCATGTCCTATTTATTTCAGTGCTGAGGTTCAAGTCTCTCGAGCACATAGCTCGATGGGATTTGGATTTTCTGAGGTGCAGCATGTCCATTAATTCCAGGTTGGACATGGGTTTACATATCAGGCACAGATCGCCTCTGAGCAGGCGGTATGCCACTGAGTAGAGCTGGAGTTTCTTTAACCGGGCAGCATATGGCATCTGTTTGAGCCCTTTGATCCTCTTGGTGAGGTACTTTTGGGGTCTTTCCAGTTGCTGCAGGTGTCTGGTAAGGTACATCCCAAAAGGGGCATTGTACTCAATTATGGGCCTGATGAGGGATGAATAAAGAGGCATGATGACCTCCCCTGATCTAGATGTGAATCCCTTCATGATTAGGTGGGCTATATAAAATGTTTTTCTAACCACTTTGGCCACGTGGTTGTCAAATGAGAGATTGCTATCAACTTGGGTCCCCAGGTCCCTAATTACTTCTTCTGTACTTAATGGATTACCACCTATGTGGTAATTTGTGGGCACTTTGTTTTTGCCAAAGGGGATGACTATACACTTTTTGGTGTTTAGCTTGAGGCCATGGCTCTGGCACCAGTTGTCTGTTTCTATGAGGCCCTTTTGGAGGATGCTTGTGTCGGCTGGAGAGTCAATTATGGCGCCCAGTTTGCAGTCATCTGTGAACTTGGTCAGCCACAGTCCTTCCATGTTAGCCTGTACCTCCGAGAAATATATACCGAACAAAAGAGGTCCCAGGACTGAGCCTTGTGGGATGCCACTTGCAACTGGTTTGGAGTCTGACATGGCTCCAGCGATTCTAACCATGTGGGTTCTGTCCTTGAGCCAGTTTGCAACCCATCTAGTGACATAGGGGTTTATATTTAAGCTGGTGAGCTTATCTATAATGCCCGAGTGGGGTATTGTATCGAAGGCTTTTGCGAGGTCCAGGTAGGCTGTGTGGACCACCTTCCCCTCGTCAATGGCCTTGGTGACTGTTTCAAAGAAATCAACCAGGTTTAAGAGGCAGGATCTGCCCTTAACAAAGCTGAACTGGGTAGGATCCAGTGTCTGTAGGTCCCCAATATCTTTATTTATGAGGTCCATGATGATCCTTTCCATAGCTTTGCAGACCAAGCTAGTCAGGCTTATGGGGCGATAGTTTCCAGGATCTGCTGAGGCACCACCTTTGTGGAGAGGGACCACTGTTGCTGTACGCCACTCTTTGGGTACATATCCTGTAGTAAGGCTGAGATTGAACAGTAGTTTTATGTTTGAGGTTAGCTCTTCTTGGATTTCATGTAGGACGCAGCCCGGGACACTGTCTGGTCCCATTGATGCTGTGTTTTGTGCTTTGGAGAGGGCGGTCCACCAGACAGGACGTCTGCCTTTGGAGGATTGGGTCTTGGTTTTATTTGGGATTGCATGATCCATGCATTCCTGAAGGTGTTCATAGAATGCATTTATAAAGGATTCTGCAGTCTGGGCCGTATTTTCCACAGGCCCGGGAGCTTTGAAGGATTCCACCTCGGTTTTGAGGAGTGTGAAATTTGCTTTAGAGAAGTTTTTCACTGTGGTTTTCTGGGCAGGGGGTGGAGTCGGGATGTGAATATCCAGTGAGATTAGTTTATGGTCTGATCTTACCAGTGAGGGATGCACTTCTGGTCTGGAGCATAAAGTCCACATGTTGGTGATGATCAGGTCCAGTATGTTTTCCCCTCTTGTGGGAATGGTAACAAGTTGTTCCATAGCATTTGAGTTTATAAATTCTAGGAATGTTTGGGCTAGGGTGTTGGAGCTAGAGTAATGCTCCCAGTCTATGTTTGAGTAGTTGAAGTCACCCAATGTAATGGTGTTTGGAGAGACCTTCATATTTTCCAGTGTTCTCAGGAAGGCCGAGTGGGGTCCCTGGGTTTGGGAGGGTGGTCTGTAGCAGGCTATAAACTGGAAGGCAGACCTGAGTGCTTGTGTTATGTGGCAGATCCTAGCGCCTGACAGGCAGCTCACTGTGACCTTCTCCTTGTTCAGCCTGGTGAGCGGGACATCAGTGTGCCTGACGATAGTCACCTATTACAAGTGTATCAGGTGTGTTGTTTAGCCTTAAGGGCTGTGACTGTTTGGCACACTCGCTTTGTGAGCTATGTGTTGCACGTGTTTTGTTTTGGGGTAGCGGTTTGCTTGGGTGTCTGCTTTGGAGGTCTCTGCTGCTTAGGCAGATTTTTATTTAGAGCCTCCGAGTATGTTTTTGTGTGTTTATGTGTTTGGTTTGCTGTCGTGATAGGTCTATGTGAGACTGCAATTGTAGTGAGTGTGGTTTCCTTCTCCTCCTGACTGGTTATGCCAGTACTGAGTTGAGAGAGCTTAGCCTTCAGTTTGGCTATATGGTTGCATCTCTCACATGTGTTGGAATTTGTTGGGAGGAGGAGAGGGTTGTCTGTGTACATGAGGCAGTTGTAACATTGCCTCAAGATTCCCAGATTCACCAGCTGGACCAGAGAGGGGATTGACAACTGACCTTTGGACATGCTAGAATAGTACTGGGAATTCCTTTATAATTGAAAAAAGGGCCAATGGGGAACAAGGTACTCAAGGAGAGTTTGTGAGGGTATAGTGCTTTTAATTTTTTAGTGCTGACTTATATAATTGCTTTAGTGAGCAAGTGCCAGGTAACTTAAATGCAATGTGTTACAGGTAACTTTAATGCAAAAATGACAAACACTAACTTTCTTTCAAGTGAAATAAGGAAATAAGTACAGTAAGCAATGCAGATATCACTAGGGATCCACAGAAGTGCTGAAAAGCCACGTTTTAGGTGGAATTAGCATTTCAGGGAAATAACAAGCAAACAACAAGCATACAAACAAAGCTAGATTCAGCAGGCATGGATCTAGTCTGTGCTACAGCAAACAAGGTGTACCAATTTCAGTAAGGTAAGGTAGAGAGTCTTGAAGTGCTTGCAATGCTAGAAGCACCGTTCTCATCTCTAGAACATTGATGTGCAAGTGATACTCATGTGGCTGCCACATTCCTTGGACAGTCTGTCCCAGATAATGCCCCACACCCTATCTGGGAGGCATCTGTGGTCACTGTAGCTACTGGATGCTGGTCTAGAAAGGGTCTGCCCAGAGTCACCTGTGGGGAGACAAGCCACCATACTAAGTCCTTTTTGCAGGATTCTGTGATCGAGATCATATGTGACATTGGTAAATCCAGGAATGACCATTGAGCGAAAAGAAGCCACTGCAGAATTTTCATGTGGAAGTGAGTCATAGGGACTAGAGTAATTGCTGCAGCCATTGAGCTCAAGACTTTCAATACCTCTCTTGCCTGAACTCTCTTCTTTTTCATAAGGAATGAAACTTGCTGACGAATGGTTGACACCCAGTCTTGAGGCAGCTTTGCTATCATGGCTCTTGTATCTACATCTGCCCCTATGAAGGTAACAAGGTAGACTTTTTATAGTTTATGGTGATCCCTAGCTGGGAACAGGTTTGAATTGTGTAGTCTCGTACTTTAATCAGTTGATACTTGGTGGTAGCAGTGAGGAGCCAATCTTCTAGATATGGAAACACCTGGAATCCTAGATGTCTCAAGTGAGCTGTGACCACTGTCATACACTTGGTGAACACCCTGGGGGCTGTGGTGAGACCAAAGGGCAGAGCTCTGAATTGATAATGGCTGGCTCCCAGCCAGAAGCGTAGGAATCTCCTGGATCGCCTGCCATTTTTATGTGGTAGTATGCATCCTGGAGATCGATGGAGCACACCCAATTGTCCTGACCCAAAAAGGGAAGAATGGACTGCAGTGTTACCATCTGGAACTTCACTTATTTTACTGATTTGTTTAGCTTGCTGAGATCCAAGATGGGTCTCCAGTCCCCTGTCTTTTTTTGGAACTAAAAAGAACTTTGAGTAAGTTCCGGATTCAATTTGGTCTGCGGGGACTTCTTGGATGGCTCTTTTTTCTAGCAACCTTTGTATTTCTAGGAACATCTGGGATTGACCATTTTGTTCTTGAGGGGGGTAACTGGGAAAAGGGAATTTTGTAAGCCCTGGATATTATTGACAGTACCCATGCATCTTTTGTAATAGTTTGCCAGGCTGTTGGGTACAAAGATATTCTGCCCCCGACTGCCATCAGAGGTGGACAGTCAGGTCTCCATTCAGGAGTGCTGGAAGGGCCTAGCAGAGAACATATCTCTGTCACCCTGGTGTTGCAGACCCTCCCCTGCTGTGAGGCTGCCTTCTTCCATTATTGTTTCCCCCTCTGCCCCTGGGGGAAAATTCTCCACGTGTGTCAGGTGAAGGTCCCTGGGATTTTCGAAACCACATTTTCCCACTCTTCTGACCTTTAGAGTAGAGTCTAGATGGAATGGAAAAATGGATTCCCATGGCATAGGGAGTCTTGCCATCCTTTTCACACCGGGTGAGAGTCTCTTACCTGAGGCCCAAACAAGGACAAGCCATCAAAAGGGGTATTGGTAAAGGAGGACTTGAAGGGTTCTGCAAATTGACAAAGGGGAATCCAGGAGTGTCTCCGCAAAGAACTCCGGTACCTGCTGCCCTATTCACTCCATCTGCCACATAAGAAATGAGTGTCATGGAGGAGTTAACCACTGAAGTCAAGGTTGCAAGCTAGTAAGCCGCCCTATTCGCAACTCCCTCAGCTATAGGATCCTGAAGGGTATCTCCCAACTTCTTTAGGAGATCCCTCTGAAGTCGCGTGAAGTGAGACAAATAATTCAGTGACCTGAGAGTAAAGGTTGCTGAAGAGAACATGCACTTAACATACCTGTCCATAATACGGGACTCCTTGTTAGGCAGCTGGACAGATGAAGAAGTTTCCACAAATTCCTTCTTATCTTAATGCCTGCTGCCACCACCATAGCATCAACAGGAACCCCTTTGGAAAGAAAGGACTTGTCTTCAGGGGCAGTTATAAATTTATTTGGTCTCCGCGGAACAGGCTCCATAGTCTCTGGAGCGCTACACACCTTCCGACTCACTACAGACAAAAGTGGGTCAAAAGGCGGAGACAACCAAGAGGTGGAGGGTCAGGAAGCAAATGCGTTCTGGTAGACAGACTCATCCTCAGAAGTGGCTAGGGACTTCCAGCCACCCCTCTGCCTAAGGATTTCCAAGATGTCTGAAAAAGACACATCCTCAGAGGGGGACCATGGGGACCCTTCTGATTCATCCAAATCTGTGTCTGAAGTGATGGACTCAGGGGAGTCCAGATGCTTCCTCTTACATTTTCTTCTTCCAAGGGACCTCCTCCAAATGTTCAGGAGAGGTTTTGGAAGAAGTGGAGTCACCCAATGGGATGTCCTGGGGCATAGGTTCCCTATGCTTGGAGGGAGGAGGAGGGTCAAAGGCAGGCACCGAGGGAGAAGGACCCAATGAAGCTGAGGGTGGAGCGGTCTCAGGGGACAGCATGCTCCTCCTCACCTCGAAGGCGCCACGGAGATCTCCTGTGAACCAAGAGTGACGGCTCTGAGGCCATTGTGGGAGCTGAGCTCACCTGCGCCAAAGCTCTGAGAGGGAGAGCAGGGTCGGACAATGGTCTGATGGCACTTCCCCCCCTCGGAGCTGACAAGAGAGCTTCGGTGCCCAGATCCCTCGATGGACTGAGACATCCAGGAGATCAGAGCAGGAGTCAGAACTGATAAGGGAGAAGTAACCAGAGCCAATGGTTCCACCACCATGACGTCCATGCAATCCAGCTCCGAGCTCAAGAGAGTTGTAGGAGGAACTGATAGAGAAGCTGGATGGGCCAAAAGAGCCATTTCCTTATGGGTTGGGCTTGATAGCAATTTGGTAAGTGCCTGTGACTTGATGAGCCTGTTAACCACTCTCTCCACATCATGATCCTAAAGCCTGGAGGACCGAGAAGAGGACCGCTGCCTGCCTGCCCCAGATTGCAACTAAGGAGACTGTGGAGCAGAGCACACCAGCTCCAAAGAGGAAGGCCTGGTTCTTTTATGGGCCCAGACTGACTTTGAAGACACTGATGGAGCCTCCAGAGACATAGCTTTGTCGGAGCCAACACTGGGAACTGACAGAGACAAAGATTTGTCAGCAGATTTAGGTTGCTCCAAAATTGGAACCATTGAGGATGGTTTGGGAGATTTGTCAGACTGTTTTGCTGGCTGAGGAACCAGAGACAAAGGATCCTGATGATTCTTCAAAAGGCCACGCAGAATCAGTTTATTTTTTCTCTCCTGCAGGACTCTGGCACTGAAAGCATGACAGATAGAGCATGAGTCCTGCAGGTGAACAGCCCCTAAACAGTATACACAACTCGGACATTTTTTGGCAGCATGAGGGTTTTGATTCTTTAGACATGCTGGTAACTAGGAGACACAAACAGCTAAAATAAGGCTGTAATGGCTAGCAATACACAACAACAAACAAACATGGAAAAACATTTTTTTTTTTTTTTTTTTTTTTTTTTTTAGGAAGAAGAAGAAGGAGGGGGGAAAGCCTCTAAGTAAAACGGTGACTCCCCCAATAGGAGAGCCTCTAACTTAAATGGCTACTCCAACAGCTAGTGAAGGGAAAGAAGAAATGAACCCTCTAAGTTAAATGGGCTCAAGGGGAAAGCAAGGCCTAAGAAAATGACGGCCAAGAAGAACCCAAAAAAACAACAGCAGAGGAAGGTAAGAAGGTTGTTAGACAAGTGAGGACTAAGCTAGACACCAACAAGTTTAATTAAACAAGTAAAATCCTGGTAAGGATGACAGCAAAATATGAAAAAACTCTGAATACTTACCCTGAGCCAGTAGTCGCAATCTCAATGCTGCAAGTGGCAAATGAGATCTGGGTAGCTACTGCTAGGCATGTTGGGATAGGGGTTAGCCTCGAGCCAGTATAAGCTCACGAGCTATAGTAAACGGCCGAGTCGGAGCCGAGGATCGGCTCCGAACCCAACCAGCAAGAACGAAGGCGAGATGGGGACAGCATAACATCATTGAATTCTAGTGCTATGTGAAATTAGTGGACCAAAGGTGTTTAGCAAGCTGGGTTTTAGATAAGATTACCATAAACATGGGCTGCACTTTGAAAGCAGGAGCATTGCCACCCTTTCAGCACATGCAGGACTTAGAGTTGATAGCTGATGAGATACAAAATGATTTTTTGTAAGAGGACGGCATCAGAGATATTTTAACATGTAGTATTTCATAGACGATACAAAGAAGGCAAAGATTATCAGGATGAAACACAAAGAAATGGACTTAATAGTCTAGGAGATAATGGTAAGACTAAACACAGAAAAAACGAATTTTATACAACTGTAAATCAGTTATGGTTTCTTACTCTCATGCAAGAGGGTATCACCTGACCCTATTAATATAAAACTATTCAACACAATATATAAAACACTTGCAGATGCCAAAGAGGCAAGAAGCTTATGAGGTATGGCTATAGCCTGAGATTTATATAAGACTTTATTACCATCACAGCACCACTGAGAGAGCTTATTAAAAAGAAAACAGGGAAATATTAAAGAAAGCCCTCTGCCCAGAGACAGTGATTTCATACTTTGGCACACATTCAAGAACAATACTAAAAGTCGATGCCAGGTCACTAGGCCATGGGTCAGTCTTGAGTTTGGTACAGGATAACAAGCAAAGCATAATTGTTTATAACAATAGATTATTGTTGAATATGCACAAAAGATGCTCCTATACTGTAAAATTGAAGTAACAATAACATATTCCTTTTATTCCTCTATGTTTTATGAACATTAAGCTAGTTGAAGGTTCAACTACATGAAACATACCAGTTGAAGATTCCCCTCAATGACACCTACAAGTTTGTAGGTGGTATGCCTCCTGCACCCCCATATCTGACATATATACTAGCTTCATAGTTTCACAATTTGAAAAGCCAACACAACTTGAGTCACTGCCATTGCACAGCCCATTTACCTATGGGAGCACTGATCAGACAGGTCAACAAAGAGGAATTCAACTCAACAAACTTCAACCTCATCCGCTTCACACTTGAACAAGTGTAGAGTAATGCAGGTGTAAACTATTTGTTTGGCAAGAAATATAGGCAAACATTGCTGATCGCATAGTAAGACATCTTATTCTTCAATAAAGGAGGAAAATGTGTGTGGGTGCAAGAGAGAGACAGATGAAAAAGTGGCAGGGATTATGTAACTTGATAGCTGCCTGTGCAATCCCAAGAGCAATGACAGTGAAGTAAATGCTGAAACAAAAAAGGGTACATTAGTCCACAAGTGAAAAAATTTGAATTATGCCATTAGATACATAAATATACTATTGCTAAGGCCATAAAGAGGCATGCATGCAAGTGTAATGATGCAATATCTGTTTCTTACACAGTGAAAACTGTAGCTTGGCTGTATTTTTCTTGCAGTTTTTCCGAAATGGTTTATCTCTGTCATGTTTTTCACCTTTGGTTTTGATGTTGGGATATTTTGCAGGCATCTTAATGTTTATGAATATCAGACTTATTTTTAAGCTCTATTTTTCTAAAGTATAGCCAAATAATTCACTTATGCTGGGTCTATATTGAATTAACGAACACTTAGAAAAGCGAATGCTAATTCAGCGACCATTTTTAAGCGATAACTTAAAATCTCGAACACCCGGAACAGAGATTTTTTTCCCAGGGAAAAAAAATCGCTGGTACCCAAAATAAATAAATAAATAAATAAAACATAAAACATTATCTTAAATATACCAACTCCGAGATCGCACAACAGTGGAGGAAATGGCGAACTCCCAAAACCGGCCCAGCGATTTTATGCCCTGTGAAAAAAATCACTGTTCCAGGTATTCGTGATTGTAAGTTTTCACTTAAAAGGGGTCGATGAATTAGCGTTCGCTTTTCTAAGCGTTCGCTAATTCAATATAGACCCCTTATGCTACACCAATGAGGCCACTAAAAAGGCTGAAACATGCATGTCTACAGCTAGTGGGGGTTGTCGTTATTGGCCTGAATTTACTCATAAAGACTTATATATAAAAAAAAAAAAAAAAGTCATGGGCATTCAGAAACCATGTAGCTGAAAACACTATATGTCCTTAAGGGGTCATGCGCATGTATCCCATGAGTCTTCACTACAAGTGGTTTACAATATTACACAGTGAAAACTCTAGCTTGGCTGGGTATTACTTACATTTTTTCCTGAATTGTATGTCTGTGTGACCTTTGTACCCTTTGGTTTGGAAGTTAGTTGGTAACTTTTGCAGGAATCTTAATGTTTATGGACTTCAGGCTTATTTTTTTAAGCTGTATGTTTCTACAACTAGTAGGGTTTGGCTTTATTAACCTGAACGTACCCATAAAGACTTAAAAAGTCATGGGCATTCAGAAGTCATGTAGCTAAAGCACTGTTATTAAAGGGTAATTTGCTTGTATCCCATGGGCCTTTGCTACTTTACTGAAATAATGTTATTAAAAGGTTCAGGACTGTAACATCCAAAAGAAATGTGTAAAAAGGTTATTGAAATAGCTCATGTAGCACACCTTTGTATTCTAAAGAGAAATTCTAGAGTTAGGTTTGTCTCACAAATATGGCTGAAGTGGTAGAGAAGTTGTTTTTCTTTTTAATCGAGCCTGTTATCTTGTTGTGCCAAGTTAACACATAGCAGAACAAGAGTATTCATCTTCAGATGTCTAAACAAGAAGACTCTTGTACAGATGCCCAAGCTACAGAAAGCAGCCTGGTCAAATGATAACAGTGACTTTTATGGGCATGAATGCAGAAAGTACTACTCACATATTGTGCTAGATGGATAGTCACAGTTCACAGTAGTGGAGCCTGTCACATCCATATTAGCTCATGCAGTAATGCCAGACATGGACACGATCTTTGCAATGTCTGGAATACCAGAGATTGCAAAATCAGATAATGGACTACACTTTAATAGTTTGCAGTTCAAACAGTTCTGTGAAGTACTGGGAATAACATAGAGAAAGATGACCCCGCTATAGTGCTCATTCAATGGCATGGCATGGGGAATCAGTAAAAACTACAACTAAGAAAGGTCTAGAATGACAAGCCGACTAAGCAGAATACTAAGAGAGTATAGAAGTTCTACATATCTGGCCATAGGGTAACACCAGTGAGCTTGAGCTGTAAAAAAATGCCATTCATGAGTGAACAAATGGTCATGTCAGATAAATGTATAAGGAAAATAGAATTAGAACAGCAGTCCAAAATAAAGAGACATGCTGATTTTTGAAAGGGCACCGCCCATTCCATGCAGACAGTTTGTTTTAGTAAGACGTGGGGAAACGAGACAGATATTTACCTTTCCACGTTTTGTTTCACATATAAGGGGTTGTGTAATAAGTATGTACCACGGGAGGCAGTCCTTATAAGGACATTTTTCATTATGAAACCAGTGATGATATTATTGACTTGGGTTATTCATGCAATGCTACTAGTGACACATTGCCTTATAGTGCTTGTTCTGCTAGAGAGGTTTCTAATGTTGATAGACAACTGTCTAGAAAATTACAGACTCATTACATCCGAGTGACACCTCCAGGTGCATCTGCAGTTATCTCTTACTGATGTCTCTAGGCGTCAGATATTGCTTGTTCATATTTGCATCAATAATTCCAAAACCATGCTATGTACAAGGTTTTAAAGTATTTCATCTTAAAGGTTACACAATAGCAAACTCAGCTACATAAATATTTGACCTCTGTCTAGTGTAAGTAAATAGATATTAACTGTTATTTTTTATTATATTCATTTATATATATGTAGTTTTCACATTTTTCTAAATATCTCAACAACCAGGTAACACAGGCAGAACTCCTTAGCCTCATATGAAAGCACTCAACTAGATGAATAAAATGCTGCTGACAGTTTGTGTGTAACTTGAGTGGTTGCTGAGATAATGCAAGTTGTTTACAATATATTACAAATGTAACAGTTACTCTGTTTACTGTGACTTATACAATTCAGTTTAAGATCTAGAACCTAAAGAATACTAGCAGTATAAAAAATAGTTTGTGCTGAAGAGTTTGCCATTTATACTTCTTTCATAACCCCTATGGTTCCAGAGATATGTGTTTGAAATGTGAGGAGATAATTTGATTCTATCAAAAGGCTTAAATTGGAAATCACAGTGCAAACTTCCTGAGCTCCATTGGAGTGAATGAGTTAAAGTATGTCTGCAAAAGCAACCTTTTACAGGTTGTTTGAACAGGAACAGAAAGAAAAGAACATGTACAAAACTGAAAATAAATTCAGTCATTTTCTGATATCTTGTGCATCTGGTTCAGGGTTGCAAGGGAGCTAGAGCCTACCATGAAACTCACTGGGTAAAAAGGCAGAGAAACTAATCCTGGATAAGGTGTCAGTCTATCACAGGAAACACACAAACAAACACACACACACAGATGGAATTCACCTGCATCATATCCTTGGAATGAGGGCAAAATAGTGGAAGATCTGGAAAAAATTTATACACACTGCATGAACTAGACACATAGACTCATGCATGTTGTAGCACTTAAATGTAACCTTCCTAAACCCCAAAGGTGACCTAGATGAATCATAGCAAATGCCTGCAGCAGCCCCAAATGCACTCTTTCAAAACAACACCCACATCAACACATATAGTTAAATCTAATGGACCCTCTGCTTCTAAGTCCATAAACAAGTTATCACACAAGACAAAATACTGGTCATTGGAGACTGTGAGGCACACTGATGTCTCCCTATCAGGCTGTGTAGAGAAAGTCATGGTCAGTTGCTTATCAGGGGCCAGGATCTGTCATATTACGCTCACATGTACTCAGGTCATTGAACCACAAGTACCAGTATAACTTGGTCATAGTCCATGTGGGTGCAAATGACCTGAGACATACCTCCCTAGACTATGAAGAGAGACATCATGGAGCTCTCAGAAAAGGTGTCCCAGCTGGTATGAGCCTAACATTGCGCAGCATTCTACCTTCTGCAAAGATGAAACCACAATATGAACAGAAGATGACTGACTAATAATTGGCTTAGTTTCTGGTGCCATTCTAAGGGATCACAATATTTGCCAGCATGGCAGGAGATGGTTAACAAACCACACTGCTTTGTCAGGGATGGTCTGCTCCTCTCCCCTCTAGGCTTGCAAATATTGACTAAAACATTCCCACTCCTCCATAGTGTCTTTTTAGGCAATGCCATCCAGACAATCCTTCAGACATAGAAAATCAAAACCAAGAAACTCTAAAGGTGTTACTGCTTAATGTGAGGAGTCTAAACAAAAAAACTTCACTCCCTACATGCTCTCCTCACCCTAGAGAATGTTGATGTCTGTGTGGTCACTGAGACATGGTTTAAAGTCACAGAGAGTACCCTGGCAGTACAAGGCTATAATGTTTTCCAGACATTTAGACCAGCTACTACACAGGCAGGGACTAAAGGGAGAGGGGTATTGATTTAAATAAAAAATCCTCAAGGCTGGTCAAAGAAGATGATGCACTTGAGCTTTGCCACTTTCAAATCACCATTGGCAAAATCCCATACCATGTCAGTGCAAGCTGTACATCCACCTTTATTACCCAGGAAACCCTTAATACCTATTTAAACTTACTGGAGACAATCACCATCCAACCCAATACCATATTCATGGGTGACTTTAATTACCTCACTATTAACTGGGAAAAGTATACAACAACAAACCTGCAAGCATAGAGATTCCTATACTTTGTAAACACAAATTATGTAGACCACACTGCCAATATGCCGATCAGGGTATAAACATACTGGGTCTGGTCCTCACTAATATGGGAGAGTGCCGCATACTCCTTAGTGTAATGTCCCCTCTGGTAACGTCAGAGCAAAAAACAGTCTCCTTTGAAGAAAAAATAAAACCCAGAACCCCAGCCAACCCTGGAGCATTCAGAAACTATTCTAAGGCTAATTAAGTGCTAATTTGACAAAATATCAAGCCCCTCAAACCCTGAGAACACTTGCACCTATGCAGAACTGTTTGCAGAAACCCTATACAAGCATGTTAATATCTGCACAGCTGCAGTTGTACCTACAGGAATAAGTACAAACGTAACTCAAAAAACAAGCCACCCTGGTGGAATCATAGCATCAATAGGGTGTATAACAGAAGGAAGAAAATCATTACAAAATTAGGAGGTGTAGTACCTGGTAGGATAACAAAATCACATCAAACTAAACAAACAACTCAGAAGACAAAGTCTGCCAAAGCCAAATTTGAGGTAAATCTGGTCTCCCAGACAAAGGATAACCACAAGACATTCTTTAGCTATGTCCTAAACCTCAAAGGCAATATGCAGTTGTGTGCAGAGCTCTTAGTTAATGGGGCTAGGTCTGAATGGACAGATGATAAATCAGCAAGCAAAGGAGAGTAGTATTGCTGGGATTGAATTCATCCTCAAGTTTTGGTGAGTACCTTCACAAGGTGGACCCTATTTTTCACAAAATCTCACTAAGATGACACTGATATTTAAACTGAATTTTATATAGCATATATCATGGACTGAAGTAGGTTAAAAAATAAAAAAAGCTGGGTGCACAAAATCCAGGATAAAAAAAAATGCCCAATCCTGGTACCAGGACTATAAAAAATAACAATGTAGAATCCTGAAGACATGGAAACATTCCTACAATGGGGCTAGGCCAGGCTCATGGGAAGGATGCCCCCCCTGCCATTGTATAAAGAAGTAATAGTCCACAAAAGACACAAAAATTGATAGGCCAAAAAAGAGCCATAAAGACGATAGTAACAGTATATCATTTCTTTCTTAAGATAAATTATGTATTGTTGCTATTATGCAAGAACAAATCCAACCACGGAAAACTTGAGCAGTCCAAACACTGGAACTTAACGCTGTTTTAGAAAATCTGACAAGTTTATTGCACCAAAACAGTACACTAATACACTGAAAGAAGTTAACCTAGGTTTCGTCCTACATTCACGGACTTCATCAGAACAAGTAAGCCCAAACTCCCACTCCCTTTAAAAATACCTATGAATTAAACAATAATTCAATTACATCATTGGTATCCATAACAACATTAAAAAGACATGCTCCTTAAAAATGTTTCAAACCAGAACCATGTTTTTAACTATAAAATTCAAATATTTATTGTAACAATTATATTTCACACAAATTTCATATCGTCTAAAACGAACCGTATATTTAGTTGGTCAACAAAGGGAATTTTAAAATAATAGTTATATTAATATATAAAAGCATGCTTAACATTCAAAATAATGTTTAAAAATATTAAAAATGATTAAATAAACCTTTTAAAAATAAACTTTTAAAACTTAATCAAAGTTAATTATATTACAAGGGACCAGGTCTATATATGAACTTTATCCTAAAATATGTTTTAACTTTAACAAAGGGGAGATACTAATACTGTCATTAATGCCCGGATAGGTGGTGGCATCTAATCTTATTTGCCACTTCATTTCATTAATGTCCAAATGGACATCCAATACACATCCTTGAGCATCCTTAATAATTTGTTGTATCACACTAAATTTTAATTCATGTTTGGGATGCTGTCTAATATGTCTATACAGGGCATTAGTATTTTTCATATGTCTTATGTCTAAAACATGCTCACCTATCCTTTCTCTTAATGTTCAACAAGTTTTACCTATATAAAATGCTGGACATTGGTCACATCTAGCAATATATACAACATTCCTACTAAAACAATCAAAATGTCCCTTAATATAGATAACTTCATGTGCTACTATTTTATTTCCTGTGGTGGAGATATGCTTACAAATACTACATCTTCCACACCTAAAATTTCCAACTGCCCTTCAAGACTCTACTCTATGAAGATAATTCCTTTCTAAAAGATTTTTAAAAGATCTATTTTTCCTATATACATTTATGGGTGGAGTTCTGATTTTGCTGGAAACATTCACATCCAACTTCAAAAGTTCCCAGTTCCTTTGTATAACCTTAACCAGAAATTCTGTATCTACGGTGTAAGTAGTAATAAAATACAAACAATCTTTCCCTTCTTTCTTTTTGCCAGTTCCCACATTAACTGCCTGTAAATCAATATCCCTGATTTCTTGTGTATTAACCTTTAATATAGGTTGATAAAATCATTTGTCCCTTTTTAAAATAATCTCCTCTTTTATAGTACTAACTAAAACAGCCGGATATCCTCTTCTTATAAACATTTCCATAATAAATTGTAATTCATCCTTAAATCTCTGAAAATCATTGGTCATTCTGGCAGCCCTAACCATTTGGCCCTTAACAATAGCCTTTTTCTGATGGCAAGGGTGCCAGCTTTGATAATTCAAATAAGAGTTGGAGAAAGTGGCCTTCCTATAGATATTAGATGTAAGCCTCTTTTTATCTTGATCTACTACTAACTGAACGTCCAAGTAACATATTTCTGTAGAACTATATGTATATGTAAGTTTTAAAAATTCTACAGTGCTATTAATGTACTTCAAAAATAATTCCAAATTTTTACTATCTCCATTCCAAACAATAAAAATATCGTCCAGAAATCTTGTGTAATGCTGAATATACTGTTTGAAATCACTCTGAAATACATACTCCTGCTCCCAATAAGACATCACATAATTCGCATAAATGGGGGCACATGCTGCCCCCATTGCTACTCCTGTTACCTGTTTAAAATAACTACCCTCAAAGAACAGGAAATTATTATCCAATACAATTTCCATAAGTTTTACAAAAACATTTACTTGGTCTTGTTCAAAAAGCCCAGTTTTATTCAATTGTCTCCCCAACCAGTCCAGACCAATGTTATTTGGAATTACTGTGTATAAATTACACACATCAATAGTAAGAAATATAGTAGAAGCATCAATTTTACCTCATTTAATTTATGCAAGAAATGCTATGAATCCCTTGTAATATAGTCAAACTTAGTAAGCCCCCTTTGAAGGTGATGGTCAAGATACTTACTAATAAATACCGTCTTATTCCTTTTACCATCAACTATTGGCCTAAAAGTTACATTACTTAAGCCTTTATGTAATTTAGGAATGCCAAATATGTTGCTCACCATAGGAAAATCATTTTTCAAGTAATTAAATACCACTTCATTAATCTGACCCTGGTATAACATATCTTCTATCATTAAATCTATTTTGAAAAGCTACATGAATCTCATTTAATGTAACTTCTTCATATGCCTCACCAGTCAACATTTGAAACATATAATTACTATAGTCATTTTTATCCATGACTACAATCCCATTACCCTTGTCAGGTTTCATAAAGCGAATATTTTTATCTGTGATGAGCTCATTTAATAAAACCATTTCATCTTCACTTAAATTATTATTTTCACCATTTAAACCATACTTTTTACTTTTCTTAAAAAATTCCCTTATTTCTAATTCACAGGCTTTTTCATATAAGGCCACAGTATTATTAATAGGGGGGTTAAACTTACTTGGTTTAAATAATTCCCCATCATTTTGTTCATTATTTCCAGTTACCCACATCTTAATATTCATCTTCTGAGTTAACAATTTTAAGTCAATAAGAACATCAGTAATTGTACCTCTTCTGCTTGGTACAAAGGTAAAACCTTTTGAAAGTAATTCAGCTTGCTCAATAATTAATTCTCTGCTTGAATAATTATATACTTTAAAATCCCCATGTTTGTTAAAAATAATTACAGGCTCATTCTCAAAAATATTATTTCTCTGTATAACCTCTAAAATATCAGACATATCTAACAAACCTTCCCTAAAATTAGGGTCTATAATTTCATTAATAACAAACAAATCATCTGTATTATTCAGACTTGGCCCTTCATTAAATAACATTTTCTATTAGTCTCAAAGTCATTCGTAGATATGTTGCAGTATTCCACACACTGTCCGCTAATAACATTAGTGGTTTCAGTCATATCAGTCGCACATGTTGGATAAATACTTACCTGCAACAACGAATCAATCATTTCTTCCTCGCCATCGACTACAGGGTCCTTTTGCTGCTGACCCTGAAATAGAAACCTATCATCCATTGTATCTTCATGACAAAAAGTTGAATTTACTTTGGGCCCATTTCCCAAATCACACTGTAAAAGCCCTGTGGACACCATAACATAACTTCCAAGAACGACCGCTGAAGCAGGAATTAAATTCACTGTCTCCACACCTTGTGATGATCTTGATATATGGTTGGTGGTCCCCATTTCTTTGGTCTTGCTCCCTGCTCGACATACCTCTCGCTGTTCTCCCTTCTCTGCTGTGGAGCATTCCCCACTCGATTGCACAACCTCTCTGACCATCTGGGACCTTCCTCTAAAGGGTGTTCGTCCTGCTGAGGGTACGCATCCCTACGAGGTGACATCATATCCTGTCCCACTTGCTCAATATCATTCACCGTCACTCTGGAATTTTTACGATTCCCCTTTGATAGTGGGTATACTCTTTCATCACGTTATTCATCCGTATCTCTTTTAATTTTATGCATCTTCCTCTGAAAAATCACATGGCAGCTATTTTCCACCGAATTAAGAATATGCTTGTAATTAGTTGAGTAATTTTCAAAATTTAAATCACTCAATATAATATCATTGTTCTGTTATAATTCTGCCATTAGTCAAGCTATAACATTATCATTGTGCTTGATCATAATTCTCAATAGATCAAGCCCTACTTTATCAAATAGTTGATGCACTTCTTGTAACATTTCCTCATTTCCAGCTATACCATTAGGGTATCTCCACAACTGGAGACCCCGAGGTACAAAACCCAATTCAATATTTCTCATTAGATACCCATTTTCCAACTGTAATTTTTTCATTGAAAATAGTTTTTTTTCAAAGTTTTTCAAATGCTCTGCTAAGGATATATTTACTCTTATAGGAGTACTCGCTCTGTTAGATTCATGCTGAAAATTGAAATTAATAGCCTTCAATTGCATTTTATCCACACAGACATCACTACTAGAAGCAGTCAATACTTTATCCTTACCAGCTATTACTTGGGCATTCGCCTCTTTGTCATTAGTCATTAAATTACTAGTCAAGGGAGTAGGATGGGTTAAAGGTACACCCAAACTGCCAAATAGATGAGGAGAACCAGTTGATATTATCTGCTGATGTTGCTCCAAAGATTTAATTTGTTCGGTATGTTCAGATAACTGTTGGTTGATTTTCAGTAAAAGTTCCATAATGCCTGAATCAGACTCCAAGGATTCCATGACAAATACACAGTTCAACTCAAAGCAAACTCGGTAACAACAAATCCAACCACGGAAAACTTGAGCAGTCCAAACACTGGAATTTAACGCTGTTTTAGAAAATCTGACAAGTTTATTGCACCAAAACAGTACACTAATACACTGAAAGAAGTTAACCTAGGTTTTGTCCTACATTCATGGACTTCATCAGAACAAGTAAGCCCAAACTCCCACTCCCTTTAAAAATACCTATGAATTAAACAATAATTCAATTACATCATTGGTATCCATAACAACATTAAAAGACATGCTCTAAAATGTTTTCAACCAGAACCATGTTTTTAACTATAAAATTCAAATACTTATTGTAACAATTATATTTCACACAAATTTCATATCGTCTAAAACGAACCGTATATTTAGTTGGTCAACAAAGGGAATTTTAAAATAATAGTTATATTAATATAATATTAATTAATATAATTGTTACAATAAGCATTTGAATTTTATAGTTAATAACATGGTTCTGGTTGAAAACATTTTTAAGGAGCATTTCTTTTTAATGTTGTTATGGATACCAATGATGTGATTGAATTATTGTTTAATTCATAGGTATTTTTAAAGGGAGTGAGAGTTTGGGCTTACTTGTTCTGATGAAGTCCGTGAATGTAGTATGAAACCTAGGTTAACTTCTTTCAGTGTATTAGTGTACTGTTTTGGTGCAATAAACTTGTCAGATTTTCTAAAACAGCGTTAAGTTCCAGTGTTTGGACTGCTCAAGTTTTCCATGGTTGGATTTGTTGTTATCAAGTTTGCTTTGAGTTGAACTGTGTATTTGTCATGGAATCCTTGGAGTCTGATTCAGGCATTATGGAACTTTTACTGAAAATCAACCAACAGTTATCTGAACATACCGAACAAATTAAATCTTTGGTGCAACAGCAGCAGATAATATCAACTGGTTCTGCTTGTCTATTTGGCAGTTTGGGTCTACCTTTAACCCAACCTACTCCCTTGACTAGTAATTTAATGACTAATGACAAAGAGGTGAATGCCCAAGTAATAGCTGGTAAGGATAAAGTACTGACTGCTTCTAGTAGTGATGTCTGTGTGGATAAAATGCAATGGAAGGCAATTAATTTAAATTTTCAGCATGAATCTAACAAAGTGAGTACTCCTATAAGAGTAAATATATCCTTAGCAGAGCGTTTGAAAAACTTTGAAAAAAAACTATTTTCAATGAAAAAATTACAGTTGGAAAATGGGTATCTAATGAGAAATATTGAATTGGGTTTTATACCTCGGGGTCTTCGATTGTGGAGATACCCTAATGGTATAGCTGGAAATGAGGAAATGTTACAAGAAGTGCATCAACTATTTGATAAAGTAGGGCTTGATCTATTGAGAATTATGATCAAGCACAATGATAATGTTATAGCTCGACTAATGGCAGAATTTGAACGGAACAATGATATTATATTGAGTGATTTAAATTTTGAAAATT
Organism: Protopterus annectens; assembly: GCF_019279795.1. NCBI lineage: Eukaryota > Metazoa > Chordata > Ceratodontiformes > Protopteridae > Protopterus > Protopterus annectens. Next base: position 1,120,535,673 of record NC_056730.1, on the reverse strand, counting down.
ACTCAACTAATTACAAGCATATTCTTAATTCGGTGGAAAATAGCTGCCATGTGATTTTTCAGAGGAAGATGCATAAAATTAAAAGAGATACGGATGAATATCGTGATGAAAGAGTATACCCACTATCAAAGGGGAATTGTAAAAATTCCAGAGTGACGGTGAATGATATTGAGCAAGTGGGACAGGATATGACGTCACCTCGTAGGGATGCGTACCCTCAGCAGGACGAACACCCTTTAGAGGATGGTCCCAGACGGTCAGAGAGGTTGCGCAATTGAGTGGGGAATGCTCCACAGCAGAGAAGGGAGAACAGCGAGAGGTATGTCGAGCAGAGAGCAAGACCAAAGAAATGGGGACCACCAATCATATATCAAGATCATCACAAGGTGTGGAGACAGTGAATTTAATTCCTGCTTCAGCGGTCATTCTTGGAAGTTATGTTATGGCGTCCACAGGGCTTTTACAGTGTGATTTGGGAAATGGGCCCAAAGTAAATTCAACTTTTTGTCATGAAGATACAATGGATGATAGGTTTCTATTTCAGGGTCAGCAGCAGAAGGACCCTGTAGTCGATGGTGAGGAAGAAATGATTGATTTGTTGTTGCAGGTAAGTATTTATCCAACATGTGCGACTGATATGACTGAAACCACTAATGTTATTAGCGGACAGTGTGTGGAATACTGCAACATATCTACGAATGACTTTGAGACTAATAGAAAATGTTATTGTACTGAAGGGCCAAGTCTGAATAATACAGATGATTTGTTTGTTATTAATGAAATTATAGACCCTAATTTTAGGGAAGGTTTGTTAGATATGTCTGATATTTTAGAGGTTATACAGAGAAATAATATTTCTGAGAATGAACCTGTAATTATTTTTAACAAACATGGGGATTTTAAAGTATATAATTATTCAAGCAGAGAATTAATTATTGAGCATGCTGAATTACTTTCAAAAGGTTTTACCTTTGTACCAAGCAGAAGAGGTACAATTACTGATGTTCTTATTGACTTAAAATTGTTAACTCGGAAGATGAATATTAAGATGTGGGTAACTGGAAATAATGAACAAAATGATGGGGAATTATTTAAACCAAGTAAGTTTAACCCCACTATTAATAATACTGTGGCCTTATATGAAAAAGCCTGTGAATTAGAAATAAGAGATTTTTTTATGAAAAGTAAAAAGTATGGTTTAAATGGTGAAAATAATAATTTAAGTGAAGATGAAATGGTTTTATTAAATGAGCTCATCACAGATAAAAATATTCGCTTTATGAAACCTGACAAGGGTAATGGAATTGTAGTCATGGATAAAAATGACTATAGTAATTATATGTTTCAAATGTTGACTGGTGAGGCATATGAAGAAGTTACATTAAATGAGATTCATGTAGCTATTTTGAAAATAGATTTAATGATAGAAGATATGTTATACCAGGGTCAAATTAATGAAGTGGTATTTAATTACTTGAAAAATGATTTTCCTATGGTGAGCAACATATTTGGCATTCCTAAATTACATAAAGGCTTAAGTAATGTAACTTTTAGGCCAATATTTGATGGTAAAAGGAATAAGACGGTATTTATTAGTAAGTATCTTGACCATCACCTTCAAAGGGGGCTTTCTAAGTTTGATTATATTACAAGGGATTCATGGCATTTCTTGCATAAATTAAATGAGGTAAAAATTGATGCTTCTACTATATTTCTTACTATTGATGTGTGTAATTTATACACAGTAATTCCAAATAACATTGGTCTGGACTGGTTGGGGAGACAATTGAATAAAACTGGGCTTTTTGAACAAGACCAAGTAAATGTTTTTGTAACACTTATGGAAATTGTATTGGATAATAATTTCCTGTTCTTTGAGGGTAGTTATTTTAAACAGGTAACAGGAGTAGCAATGGGGGCAGCATGTGCCCCATTTATGCGAATTATGTGATGTCTTATTGGGAGCAGGAGTATGTATTTCAGAGTCATTTCAAACAGTATATTCAGCATTACACAAGATTTCTGGACGATATTTTTATTGTTTGGAATGGAGATAGTAAAAATTTGGAATTATTTTTGAAGTACATTAATAGCACTGTAGAATTTTTAAAACTTACATATACATATAGTTCTACAGAAATATGTTACTTGGACGTTCAGTTAGTAGTAGATCAAGATAAAAAGAGGCTTACATCTAATATCTATAGGAAGGCCACTTTCTCCAACTCTTATTTGAATTATCAAAGCTGGCACCCTTGCCATCAGAAAAAGGCTATTGTTAAGGGCCAAATGGTTAGGGCTGCCAGAATGACCAATGATTTTCAGAGATTTAAGGATGAATTACAATGTATTATGGAAATGTTTATACGAAGAGGATATCTGGCTGTTTTAGTTGGTACTATAAAAGAGGAGATTATGGTAAAAAGGGACAAAGGATTTTATCAACCTATATTAAAGGTTAACACACAAGAAATCAGGGATATTGATTTACAGGCAGTTAATGTGGGAAATGGCAAAAAGAAAAGTAAAGAAAGAAGGGAAAGATTGTTTGTATTTTATTACTACTTACACCGTAGATACAGAATTTCTGGTTAAGGTTATACAAAGGAACTGGGAACTTTTGAAGTTGGATGTGAATGTTTCCAGCAAAATCAGAACTCCACCCATAAATGTATATAGGAAAAATAGATCTTTTAAAAATCTTTTAGAAAGGAATTATCTTCATAGAGTAGAGTCTTGAAGGGCAGTTGGAAATTTTAGGTGTGGAAGATGTAGTATTTGTAAGCATATCTCCACCACAGGAAATAAAATAGTAGCACATGAAGTTATCTATATTAAGGGACATTTTGATTGTTTTAGTAGGAATGTTGTATATATTGCTAGATGTGACCAATGTCCAGCATTTTATATAGGTAAAACTTACATTAAGAGAAAAAGGATAGGTGAGCATGTTTTAGACATAAGACATATGAAAAATACTAATGCCCTGTATAGACATATTAGACAGCATCCCAAACATGAATTAAAATTTAGTGTGATACAACAAATTATTAAGGATGCTCAAGGATGTGTATTGGATGTCCATTTGGACATTAGTGAAATGAAGTGGCAAATAAGATTAGATGCCACCACCTATCCGGGCATTAATGACAGTATTAGTATCTCCCCTTTGTTAAAGTTAAAACATATTTTAGGATAAAGTTCATGTACAGACCTGGTCCCTTGTAGTATAATTAACTTTGATTACGTTTTAAAAGGTTTATTTTTAAAAGGTTTATTTTTAAAAGGTTTATTTAATCATTTTTAATATTTTTAAACATTATTTTGAATGTTAAGCATGCTTTTATATATTAATATAACTATTATTTTAAAATTCCCTTTGTTGACCAACTAAATATAGGGTTCGTTTTAGACAATATGAAATTTGTGTGAAATATAATTGTTACAATAAGTATTTGAATTTTAAAGTTAAAAACATGGTTCTGGTTGAAAACATTTTTAAGGAGCATGTCTTTTTAATGTTGTTATGGATACCAATGATGTAAATGAATTATTGTTTAATTCATAGGTATTTTTAAAGGGAGTGGGAGTTTGGGCTTACTTGTTCTGATGAAGTCCGTGAATGTAGGACGAAACCTAGGTTAACTTCTTTCAGTGTATTAGCGTACTGTTTTGGTGCAATAAACTTGTCAGATTTTCTAAAACAGCATTAAGTTCCAGTGTTTGAACTGCTCAAGTTTTCCGTGGTTGGATTTGTTGTTACCAAGTTTGCTTTGAGTTGAACTATTATGCAAGAAGCCTAGAATTTCCAGACAAAAGTTATACAAAAAGATTAAGAGAGAAATTAGAGGAAAGAAAAATACTTGCACAAGAAAAACTGTCAAAAGCTTCAAATGCAAATTTGCATTCATTAATACAACAGATTTATGAAAAACAATATATAGACCAAGAAATTTCAGGCCATTTGGAAAAAGAAGTGACTGAGGAAGTGTGAAAATATAAAGAACAAAAATCTTGAGATTTTTGAAAGGTATAAAAAAGAAATAATGACATGGGGAAGAGAGAGATCTTATATAGTGCAATATTTATGCAAAGGAGAAAGCCAAATTAATCAATACAAAAAAGCAGCCCCAAAGATATTCAAAGATAAATTCAGGCAAAGGCATCCAGACATGGAAAATTTCACAGTAAAAAAATAAGATCACAAAGAGGGAACACAGAACAGAAGATTAGTAAAGTAGAAGTTAAAAAATAGAAGCTGAAGATGCAGAATACCTGCAAAGTGAAGGATTTAGTGCAGAAAGTGTAACACAGGTTATATCACAGCATGATGGAATGAGGCCCCATGTAAGGATAAACAAGAGGAGCAGAAGACATCTGAAGAAGAAATTTGGACATGGGAAAGAAAAATAGATTTAATATGGTGCAATATTTATACAAAGGAGAAAGCAAAACTAATCAATACAAAAAGAACAGCACCAAAGATATCTGAAAAGGCATCCAGATATGGAAAATTTTACAATACAAAAAATAAGAAAATAAAAAGGAAAAATAGAAAAGAGGATTAGTAATGGAGAAGTTAAAGAAATAGGAACTGAGGTTATGGAGTACCTGTGGAGGATTTAGTGTAGAAAATCTAACTCTGATAGCACCACAACAGGATAGAGTAATAGATCCCCAAATTCAGGAGAAACCAGTAGAGTGGGAAACATCTGATTAGTTGCCATATGAAGATACTTTGGAGCCTTCCTTAGGAAACCAGTACAAAAGTTCAGTTGGAGTTGCACAGCAAGGGAAGAAGCAGGAAACTGTGGCAACTTTGACGCAGTCAATATTGTGGAGTGATAGGTCAGTGAGTTCCCATATGACAGAGCAACAGATGACACAGGATGAAACTGAAGAGAATGTGGCACAGGAAGATGCTCAGGAACTTTCTGTAGAATGCTTGCAGGAAATGGAGAAAATAATGTGCCCTCATTTTAGAAGAAAATGCTCAAAGAGAGAGTTGCTTGATTCAATAGAGATGGATAAACATGTTAAGATCAATGAAAGAAATAGACTACAGAAAGTTAATAAAACCCAAAAAGTTAGACGTTTTATAAGACAAATGAACAAAGTAATTAGGACTGTTCATAGAAATAGGATATATTACCGTGCAGCTACATTAATAACACATACATTCTTACCACAAAAATACAGGGCAGTAAGGGAAAGGGAGAGGAGAAATCAAATGCCATCATGGAAGTATTGAATAGAGAAAATTATAAAGCAATTAAAACAAGGTGTCACTCTTAGAAGAGTATAGAAGACAGACCAGATAAACAAAAATACTCAGAAAGATAGACATGATAAAAGCAATGTACAATATTTGAACAGATCAGGATCTATTGTGCACTATCACAAATAATAAACTAAAAACATTAGCTTAGAAGATATGCATATAAATATAATGAAAAAGTACAAAATAAGGAATTTATTGATGACCCAAAAAATGTTATACAGAACTGGGAAACAAGGCAAAAGGAACTGAAAGACCACCAAGAAAAAGTTGAAGTAGATAACATTTTGGAGAAATATCTATGAAGATCCTGTGAAACATAACAAAGAAGCTGAATGGGGATAAGAAGTAAAGGAAAGCATAAGAAGTTCAAATGTACAGGATATGCAACGGGATGAAGTAACGGCCAGAGAGACTGAAACAAAGTTAAGAAAAGCTCCTAATTGGAAACCCCAGGCCCAGATGCAGTACCTAACTTCTGGCTAAAAGTATTCACATATTTACATGAAGATTTAGCCATGAGTAAGAACTATTCACATGTGCAAACCAAACAAACACCAACCTGATTAACAAAAAGAAAAACAATACTCCTACTTAAGACCAAACCTGCAAGTTATCCTAAAAGTGTAGACCAGTAACTTTCCTTCCAATGATGTATAAACTATACACTGGATTGATGCCAACAGTGTTTATAGTCATTTAAAAGAAAACTCAAGCATGACAATAGAACAATAGGGTAACAAAAGAAAGTCATATGGAACAAAGGATCATTTTTTTTGTTAAATAAAGTCATAATGGAGAACTGTAAAAAGGGGAAGAATCTAAGCATGGCATAGAGAGAATACAAAAAGAGTTTGACAATATCTCACATTCATGGTAAAAGAGTGCTTAAAAATGTATGAGATGCACCCTACACTGATCGATTGCATCATAGCAGTCATGAAACAGTGGCAAGCCACTTTGAAGTTAAGCAATGATGAAGGACAGATTATTATTCCAGGGATACAAATTCAAAGAGGGATATTTTAGGGTAACTCTTTGTCACCACTACTCTTTTATCGTGCCCTTAACCCATTAAGCTGTCTACTTAACAGATTAGGTCATAGCTACAAACTGGCTCCCAGAAAACAACAAAGTGTAAAGACTTCTCATCTTTTTGTGGATGATTCAAAACTATATAGTTCATGAGATGAGGAACTGAAAGCACAACTGCAAGTGGTCAAAACTTTTTCAGATGAAATAAGAATGTCATTTGGTCTTGATAAATGTGCAGAAGCAGTCTTTAATGCAGGAAAACTGCAGCACCAAGAAAACATCAGCCTGGGACAGGAATGTGATATAAAAGAATTTGAGCAAGAGGGAATGTATAAGTATTTGGGAACTGATGAAGAATCAATAATAAAATGTGAACAAATGCAAATAAAACTTAATTTGAATATTTTAGAAGACTAAAATCAATACTGAAAACAGCAGTGAGATGTAGGAACAAAGTCCAAGCTATCAACCAATTTTCTCTTCCTGTCCTGACAGTTTTGGAGTGATTGACTGGCCCCAAAAGGTGTTGGATTGGTTGGACAGGAAAACAAGAAAGATGCTTCATGCTTATCAAATGATTTATAAAAATCAGTGTATACCAAGGCTATATATTCCCTGTCCTGAAGGAGGTATGGGTCTCTTTGAAATTGATTACATGTATAGATCTGTATTTATACAAGTGCTTACATACCCGCTGACCTCACAAGATATGGGGTAGGGACATGGAAGGTGAATTTGGTAGCCACTTTCTCTGGAAGGGAGTTGCGACTAATCCAGGATCACATCCTCCAGTGATGAGTTGAGCTGCTATGCCATGACCATTGGCCGTGTTCACTCAAGTGGCTTACAGTCTCAGGGCTTGATGTAGTCAATGGCAGGAAAGGCATAGAACTATGGGATCATGTGCATGTACCTTGATGGGATGGTCCAAATCAGAAACCTACAGATCATCTTCGTCCATGACCTGGGTGACAATCAAGAGCAGGTGTGGTACCTTGTGTGTCCTCAGAGGATATTGAAGGTGTAGAACTATGGGACCATTCACTCACAATCATCCTGATGAAAGGGTCACAGGCATTGATGCTGAGGGGTGTTAGCAACCACAACTGTAATAATGACGGGCTTTGTGGTCATAGCTGACATCAAAGTCATCTCAGCAACAGTGTCTGTAGTCTGGGTGTGATTAGCATGTGCGTAGCCACCTTGCATCTGGACCATCCCATGACCATAGAATGCAAGGCCTGCAGAGGCAGACCAGAAGGCAGTTGCCATGTGCCTCACTGAAGTATCCATGGAGGCAGCATTTGCCACTGGAGGCATAAACAGCAATATCTATTCCCTGTCCCTCTACACCATGTTACTATGCACCATGTATCATCAGGCAAACCAAAAAACACACCATCTCTACAATGCTATTGATAGCAGCTGTCTATACTTGGGTCACTGATCTGCATATCTGCTAATTTACATCAATTATTGTACCCAGATCAGGGACAGACTTGGAGTCTGGGCCAAGTCACAAAGTCTTTATTCTCTCCCCTATGGGAGACATGCACATGCCCAAGGTAATGCACATTTCAGAAGCTCTGTGGGATGGTGACTTACTAGGATCTTAGGAAAAATAATAGTTGCAGGATGTCCATCATGCACCAGTGAGATTCTGGGGTTAACCCATACCTCCACAGGGGCCTCTGACCATAGCTCTCAACCTCTTAGAGCAAAAAATCAGGACAAAGCCATAAATAATGGGGGGAGGGGGGGACAAAGGCCCAGAAATAGGCGTAATTTTTTAATATTACTCTTACAATTTAGAAAGTTGATGGAATAACAGGTTTTACATTAGCATAACTTTTCTAAAGGGTATGAAGTCTGAAACTCAAATGTCTGTCATTATTTCCTGACTTCAGTCCTCAAAAAATTGGTAATGATTTGCCAGAAAACAATTTTATGAGTAACAAGCCAAAATTATAAGGCAAAAATCTGGAAATTCTGCAGAGATGTATACAGTTGAGAAGTATGCCTCTGACTTGGGGGATGGAGGTGAGCTATCCCACAGTATTGTTGCAGAAAATATTATTGTGTCAATGGACTGTGCCATGCACATGTTGCTGTCATAATCAGAAATAGATAACATGCTAATATTAGGCAAGTACTATCCCATTATGCTGAACCCTCCATAAGTAGAACCCATGAAAGCATGATCACATGATACCTTTGGAAATAGTCAAACACATGCATACACACAACAGGATGTATGTATAGCATATTAAGGCATGCATGCTTGACATAGGAGTTGTTGCAGTACAAATCAACTTGAAAGGAGAGAAATGCAGAAGGTCATGGTGAGTCAGTTCCATCATACATGCAGGGCAGTGTACTCGATGGACATGTAGCAGGTAGTACTAACCTGGTGAATCCCCAGCTGACACTTAGGTTGTTGTTGCCCAGCACTCACATCATTAGTATGAGAGTCTGCTCTCTCTTCCCATACAAGGACAGCAGGACTTGCTCAATCTCTGTGAGGTGTTGGTGGTCCATGATCTGTGGTTGATATGTTCTTGGAAATGCCCCTGCCTTTTTCTTTGCAGGAGCTGTCATATCAGCTACTCTTTGCTACTTGTATTGAGTATTATGTCTACTCATGCCATTCACATCCTTCACCACTCCTTGCCAGAGCTGCTCTTTATACATCTTGGCTGCATCACCTTTATCTAGGATGTGCATGCCTTTTGTGTAGAGGGCCTGCAGTAACACCTCTATATCCTGAGTGATGAACTTCCCCAGCCTATGCCTCCATTGGGGGGAGTCCATGTCTAGTCCTGTACACTTGTAAGTTACATGTCAGTCAGTCAGTGTACCATGCAGACTGTAGAAGTTATCTTCCCATGATCATTGCTGCCATCCCCCTATTCTGCAGCTAGTTTATGGGCACCTGTACTGTTCTGTACATACCTACCGTGTGCACACTACATCAATGCGCATGAGCTCCTTAAACCTTTCCTGCATCAATCTATTGGTCACAAGCAGCAATACCCCCTTGAAATGCATTGCCATGCCTAGCCCTATGCACGAGGAGTCATCATGCCACTTGTGTCCTGTCCTTCCACTACCCATCATGTGCCTTATCACCACAGCAGGATATTAGAGTGACATGACATTGTGTCCCACTCGCACACACCCCATGGTATCCTTTTTCACTGTTGCTGCTGTTCACCATAGGTGTTCATTGTAGTGCTGGGGTTCATTACCAGACAGGATTTCCTCCTTCACCATTTGCATCTCTGTGTAATCCTCAATTTTTGTCTGTAAAATGGAGCCCATGCTTTATATTGTGATAACAGTGGTTATGCTAGTGAGGCAGTTTATCACAATGTCTCTGGACTACTGCCAGAGCGCAATATGCTACATAACTGATGATAGCCATGCCGTATGTGTCTGTGGGAAAGCATGTGACCACTATGCTCATGCATGCAGCCTGTGTACACCTATAGCTTTGTGACACTATGTTATTAACCTTTAGTAGCATCCTATGGCATTATTAGGTTGCCCATCAAGTGATGTCTGAATGTAGTTTTGTGTACACAGGGCTGCCATTTTCCACCTTGAGCAGACCTGAATGAGTAACCATGGCTGCTTCAGGTGTTATGAATGCAGGACTTCAGCTTGGTGTGCTAGGTCGAGTGGGATTTTCTTGTTCTTTATGTACAGGGACTTCCAGTAGTGCCTGCAAGGGCTTCTAATGGGCATTTATTGAAAGTGGATGCCTAGTATGAGTTTGCAAGGCATCATCTGTTTGGTAAGCAGTGTCAGCATCTGTTCAGTAACCTTAGGTAACATCATCCTGACATGCTAAAGCAGTGGGAAAAAGTGATTAGAAAGCACCAGCTGGACATGTATTGTAGTATTTTTTTTGGTCGTCTTATTTTGTTTCCTAGTCTTCCTGTGTATTGAGCTGTACCTAATTAATTTTGCAGTGGCCAAGGGGTGACAGTTCAGCATGGTAAAATATCACAGGAGATGGGAGTGACTCTTCTGGCACCAGGGCAAGTATGCTATGTGTGCTGCTCCACTGTGTAACTGCACTTGTATGAGTATCATATGTGTTCTCTTATACTCATCCTTCTACAGGTGCAGTTATGATAACAGTGGTGGAGTGCAGGGGGATCACCTCAGTGTTTGCCACCTGACACCTTCACCACAGTCACCAGTGGTTGCTAGGTCTGTATCTTAGTAGGGGGGCTGGAGTTCACCCCACTGAAGGTGATATGGCAGGATTGCTGGTGTCCTCCATAGCCACTTCTCAAGAGGGGATATAGGCTTGCCTTTTGAAAGTGGCCTGGAGGTGTCTTTCATTGTCTATAAACATCTGTTATAGAGGTTGGTGTCCACTGAGGAGTGCTAGCAACAGGATGCATGACTTGAGTACCCAGAGTGCTTCTTTACATGGCTTGTTGAGTCATGAGAATGACAGGCTCCAACCATCAGGCAAGTTGAATCATAGCATGCCCATGACATCAGCCATAGACATGACTGATGGCCAAGTGTTGCCTTCTGGGACAGTCTGTTATCTGTCTTTGGTCCCTCCCTGCCCTATCTCTATCCAGCTATTCCTCTCCTACTATGTTATTTCCCATACCTTGTTCATTATCCTACCCTCCCCATCAGCAACTGTTCACCCTTTGTCTTTTATGTGCATTTATATGCTCATGCTTTCTTCTTCGTCCCTTTATACTATGCACAAACATTCCTCACTAACTTCCACACTAGCCCTTCTTCTTTATGTATTAAAAGCGGTGCTCTCTACCTTACAAAAAATTGCCCTTTGTTCCCCGAGTCTGCCATACATTATGATTAACCTAGTGTGTTTTGTTCTGCTTTCCTGTCTCCCCTTTCTTACTTTCCTATCTCTTCCTTTCCTTCCTATTATATTATGAACTGGGTTGACACTTTGCTGTGCTAATAATTACTGAGCTGTCTGGATGACTGTGAATGACAGTTGTGCAGTGCTACACTGTGTGCTTGAAAGCAACATGCTTGAACTCTGTTGTGGTAGCCTGCCTTGGTGATGATGTCATCCAAATCCGTCACACATGATTCTGTAGCACTACTCATCCATAAGAGTAGTTTTGCATTGCCCTTCTTCATGACATTGTCTCCTAGTTTACTAAGAGGCCCTTTCTTCAGTCATGCTATGCTGTCCCTAATACATATTAAATTGCCTGTGCACCACATTGCACTAAAGACATGCCATTTAGTGCAGAGCAGGTGTGCAGCACTTATCTATGAATCCCAGCTATAGTGTCAGAGCCATATTAACCATATACAAAGAACAAGATGTGATGGCAATAGATTGAAAGTTATTTCTATTTATTTTATTCATTTCAGTTTGTTGACCAGGTAGGCAGACTGGTCTGCACAACCTTTTTGGCCATGGTCAAGCCCCTCGAGGTAACAAGAGTAAAGTGACACACACTGCAGTCCATAACACTAGGGTGTAGAACTGACAATTATACAATTTCTATATGAACTCATTGTGTGCATATTTTTAAAGAGGTAAACAATACAATAGCAATATAGAGGATTATGATCGTGTCTCCAATCATAATCAACTTATGATTGGAATTCAAGACATGGATGCCATGAAATTCACCTCAAGAGTGAAGATGAAGAGGTGTATCTTGGCATCCATGTCAAAATGCATAATAAGGGTTATGATTGCAGTATATGGAGTATATGATCGATGTGCTACCAGTAACAAAAAAACGAGTAATTGTACAAAGTGTTTTACTGGCTTTGAAAGTGGTAAAGCTCTTAGCAGGTAGTAGCAAATGGATAGCAGCATACCTCTCTCTCAACTTCATAGCTTATGAATTCTAGACAAATCCAAAAATAATTGTGGGGGGAGAAACAGGATCAAAATCAGGGGCAGTTTTTAAACATTACTAATTCACATAAAAATTTTGTAGAACAGCAGGTTTTGCATCAGCATGCATTTTCTGAAAAAGAAGTTTGAAATTCTAATGGCTAGCATTATTGACCGATTATAATCTACAGTGAATTAGCAGAAAATCAAAACATTTGTGAGGGACAGAGAATATGAGGCAAAATAAGGGACATTCAACAGAATTAGGGAGAGTTTGAAGGTACAACAGACAGAAATGAAGTGATCCTTTAGCAGAAGGTTAACCAGCTTTTAAAGCTGTTAAGCATTTCATTCTGACATACTTTCTGTTTGTAAGTATTTCAGAGAGAAGTTCTAACAGCTTTTAAAAGCTTCTTACATTTTGCTATAATTCTTTGCTAGCTGGCTGTCAAGCCCTAGTGGAACATCAGATCTTAACAGTGCTTAGGGTGTCCTTAATGAGTTCTTTAAGCATCCCTAAGCACTGTTAAGATCAGATTTCACACTGGGAAAGCACTTAAGTTTATCTTTTTCTATATTTTGAAGTATAATCATGCTGCTCCAAGTACTACAGAAATATTAAGATATCCCCAAAAGATAGACATATATGAAAATGAACATGATTGTATTGCTCAGTATCAGAATTGACTGTGATAGACTATGGTGGAGTTCTAGCCAAGAAATGATGATGGCGAACTACTGTGGATGTATCACCATTCTCCCAAAAGAATGTACAGATAGTTTAATTGATTAGATGTTCTTTTAATTTGCTCTTAAATACAGTCAGTGTCTGTTGCTTTCTATCCCCTGTTCTGTTGTAAGCTGATTTCATATGGCAGGTCCTAACTTGTCAAATGCCCTTTCTCTCGTGGCCATTTTGAAGGGTCTAGTAAGGCTAATGACTTTGTCAAGTTTGTCCATAATGGAGTAAGGTTGTTGTCTGATATGCAATTTTGTTTTTAGAGGAAGACATTGACCTTCTTTGACAATTTTGAATGTATTATTTATTTTATTTTATTTTACATTTGTTTACTGGGAAAGTCCGACTGGATATATGTCCATTTTCAGGGGTGGCCCGGGGAGAAAAGCTCCAGAAAGCAGAGTACAAATACATTAGGAACAATAGAAACATTTAGAGATAAGTATAATATGCAGTTTTCAGTAGGGTTACAAATTTAGATAAAACATATTAGACAACATCAAAATCATGTGGCTTCAGTTTCGGACAATAATACACGCATTTATGGGCTAAGTCCCATCAAGAATTCATACACTTATTAGAGTATATGATTGAAATGCTTAGAGAGAGTTTGCAGGAACAGCGGGTGGTGATTAGTCGGGGTTTAAGCAGGGACACTGCCAATGCTGTTGGAAGTATAGTTTGAGGCTATTTTTGAACTGGGTTAAGGAGGATTGGTGAGTAAGTTTGGCAGGTAGCATATTCCAAGTTTTGCCTACTGATTTGGCAAATAGAGAGTCCTCAGCCACATTTATGCTCTTAGTTGTTTGTAATTGCAACAACCGAAGTAGTAATGTAGTTCTGCTGTTTACTGGTAACCAAATGAAGCTTTTGAAAAGGCTGCAATGATCAGTGAGGGCATTGGCAAGTAGAATGAATATATGTATTTTATTTTTAGCTGTTTGTATTTTATGTATGTTTGCAGAAGAATGCCATGTTAAGAATGGCAGACCATATTAAATTTTAGGAATAAGAATATTCCTGGCTTACCTCCACATAGTGCAGAGGGGATAAAACCCTTACTGTGCCCTAGATGACGTGTCTTCAGTTAGCATTACATTTGCAGGAAGGGCCACAGGGGGAGGATGGAAGGAAGTGATACATGTTGGATTGCCCATCCTGGGGAGAGGGAGGCACCCTAGGCTCTATGCTGCATAAGTGGTGTGTCCCACTTTATTGGGATGTTGTTCCTGCATTTCCTGAAGGTAATGATCATGGCTCCAGCAAGGTTGCTGCAGGTGGTAGGAGTTAAGGGACACTCCTGTCCAGCAGTATAATGCTGCATCAGTGTCCTCAGTCTCCTTACTGGTCCTAGATAGGGTCAAGTTGAATCTGGGAGAGACCATGGCAGGTCTGGTATATGTATTTTATATTTAGCCATTTGTATTTGATGTGTGTTTGCAGTAATGTTAATAATGGCAGACCATATTAAATTTTAGGAATAAGAACATTCCTGGCTTACCTCCACATACTGCATATATTCATAGAGTGAATGAGGAGGTGAGCTAGGAGGAGCTGGTGAAAAATGATGGGTCAAGACAGAGAGAAGATGGAAGAGCCTATAGCATAACTTTAAGCAAATATTTTGCTAACCAAAAAATAAGTTAAGGGTCTAAAGTCAAGCCAAGATAACTTTGCTCAGTAACATTTGTGACTGGGTTGCTATTGATGTCTTTTAATAACACTGGGGGGAGACATTGTAGATTTTGGGTAGGAGCAAATACCATGGGTTAACAATGTGTATATTACTGTGAGTCCAGTTATATAGTTTGGAGAAAGAAGCCTGTAGTTTTTGTTGGAGTTCAGCAACATGTCATCTGTGTTCATAGCTATACTGAAATTATCAAGTTGTATGTTAAATCATTAAAAAGGTGTAAAAGAGAAAGAGCCTAGAACAGATCCTTGTGGTACAACAATATTAAAAGTTCCAGTCTTGGATTGGGAGTTGTTGGCAAATACCTGGAAGGTTTGGCTGTTGACATAGCTTATAAACCATCAAGAAGTACTACTGACAAAGTTAAATCTGCCATGTTTGTGAGTAGCAGAAAGTGGTTTACAGTTTCAATGGTCCTTATATTAATAAACAGGACACTTGTAACTTTCATATTATTATACTGCGTATTAAGCAGTCACAGGAAGGAGTTGTGGAAGACATGCTACTCATCACATAGGAATCCATGCTTATTTATGTTTAAAGCGCTGCTTGTAAACTATTTTATTAATGTTTTTTTTAGTGGGCATAGATTAGTACTAATAATCCTTTGGATGGGAAGTCTTGGAACTGGGATAATGATGATGGAGTGCTGGCCGGAAATATTTCAGTGGATAGAGAAAGATTAAATATATGAATGAGTGGTCTGACAGTAGAAGACAAAGCCATTTTCATGAAGTGAGTGTGAAGTTTGTAGAATTTAGTATGTGACAGCATTCAGTTTGTTTAGTAATCTTCTGATTTCTATTACTCATCACTTTAAATTGAGTGTAAGACATAATGCTGCAAGAGGGTAAAGCTGAGAGATGTTATCGTCATTTGACTTTAGCTCTGGAAAAGTTGTGCAAGAAATTTGTCAACAATGTTTTCAATAGTTGTGAGAAGAAAATGTCTATAGTTTTCAGCAAAGTTGAAGTTATCTTAACCAAACAGGATGGCTGATGTGTGTGGAATTGCCAGTAAGTAGTTGTAGTTATCTGTAGAATTGTTTAGGGACAGATAGTAAATCCTTTTGCCTGTTTCTGAGAAAAGTAGATTTGGCAGCATTGATGACAATTCGGGGTGCTTTTCTATCATCTAGGTAAGTGTGGTATAGTTTGCTATCTACAGGGTTTTGTTTCTAAATCGTCCAAACTTTGTCCATAGTTAAGAAATTTTCTATCCCCTGGTCTCATTTGTATTTGTACTGTCTTAGTTTTGAGGTGAAGCAGGTTAATGTAGTCTTTAGATTAATATCATAGTATGCTGTTTTCCAGTCGATAGCTTAAAGATGTTTCAGTAAGTCCTGCTAAGGTTTAGAGATGGGCCTACAGGTAGCAATCTGGAGCTGCCTTTGTAGAGTTTGGAAAGGCCATGTAGACATTATTGAGCAAGAGAACCACCACGACCAAAAAGAAGAACAACAACCACAATGACCAGTATCCACAAACGTTTATTGCACTCTGACATCTCGGCAAACTGCCTTCAAGGAGTAAAAGCATTCATGCATATACCTGTCTATATACACAAACCCAATTCACTAATTACATTCAATTAAACAGTCATTAAAATCAATTAGTGAATAAAAAACCTATAGTTACACTCCAAGTTCAGCCCACGTGGAAATAAAGTGTTACATTTTAAAATGTACAGACTCCTTGTAAAATGACAGATTTTTATATCCCCAATTCCATATTTTATACATTCAACTTTTTCTAAAATAGTAGCCTTTAACCCTATCAATTCCCCTCCTTGTATTCCATTAAAATGTTCTGCCACTGAACTCTCTTTTTTATTTTTTTATGATATCCCTAATATGTTCCCTTAGTCTTACCTTAAAAGACCTCTTACTTTCTCTCACATAAAATTTATTGCATGGGCATCTGAGGGCATAAATTATGTCGTCATTTTCACAACTGAAACATCCTTTAACATTACATTTTAACCAGTTTATACTTGTGAAGTTCAATACTACATGTTTGCACACCTTACACTTCCCACATGGTTTAGTTCCATATTCAGTGGGATCTTGTACAGGATTCAAATCCACTTTTAACAAGAAAATTCCTTATATTTCTACCTGGTCTATAAGATATTTTAGGCACCTTATTAACCCATTGTGGAAAATCTTTCAAAGAGGTTATAAATTCCCAATAATATTTAACCCATTTTGTCACCTGAGAACTTGAACAGCTATAAGCGGTGACAAAATAAATATCTTCTTTTTTGTTTCCTATTCCTTCATTGATATCATACCTTTTGAGTTTTGAACTCCTATTTACATATTGGCTAATAAAGCTATCCCAACAAATTTGTCACAACTCAATATTGTAACCTTGAGATCTAAACATACAAACAGTATAAGTTAACTCATCAAAAAAATCAATTTCATTGTCACATAGTCTATACAAGTGCATACATTCATCAGATGGTAATGCCTGAATTGTATGAAATGGATGGCAGCCATCTGCTCTCAAATATAAATTCCCATCTTTAAACTTTCAATGTATATATGTCCTATTTCTGTTCCCACTTGTGACATCCAACATTACATCCAAGGAAGGTACTTTCTTGCCTATCTTGAGACCATCACATTTAAGATGGAATCTAATTGTAACTCTGCCACAAATTATTTGACTTCACTCTCCCCTCCTTCATACAAAAATAGATCATCTATAAATCTGTAATACTTCTTTACATACTGTTGAAAAAACTGGGAACGATCAATATGCTCAACCTCAAATAACCCCATACTCAGATTGGCATATGTTGGTGCAAAAGCTGCCCCCATTGCTGTTCCTTGTTTTTGATGAAAAAGCATCCCATTGAATTCAAAAAATTTTTTATTCAAACAAAAATACACTAGTTCAATATCATATTCTGATTTTGGGCTATTGCCTTCCAAAAAGTTAAGTGCTTCTATCCCAAAATTGTGTTGAATGCTAGTGTACAAACGTTTGACATCAAGCTTAACCCAGTACATGCTGGGTTTCCATTCAATATACATAATCTTACCAAGAAAATCAAAAACATCTTTGTTATATGAAGGAAGTGACAAAACTTTAGGCAATAATTGAAAATGCAATATCCGTCCTATTTGATAAAGAAAATATTCTCTTCCTAACACTATTGGATGGCCTGGTGGATTCATAACATCCTTATGTACCTTGGGTAAGCAATAAAATATGTCCATTTTACAACCATGCACATTAAACTTTTTTTTCACATCATCATGTGTAAAATAACCCAATCTCACCCCATTTATCTAACAATTATTGAACAATAGTCATTGCGATGATTTGGAAGGACATCTACATCTGTTTTCTTTTTAAATTTACATGACTGTTTACATTGTCCATGACGTATGCCAGATATTGCTAGAATATGACGATGCTTATGATGGAGGACAAGAAAAGTTAATAAAGTACTTCTGGTCACAAATAAGCATACCTTACAATGTGTTTATCTATAAAACAGTCACAGAATAACCAAACGAAACATCTGAAAGTTACCACATAAGAATGCATTTTTGGAAAATAATTTATTTTATTTATCCTTTGTTGATCAGGTTAGTCCCACTATGCTAGTGGTCTCTTTTCATGAGAGACTTGAAGAAGTATTTATGCTACTAGGGGATATTTGGCCAGAGAATTATGGACCTGCCCCCTACTTTTTTTGATAGATTCCATGGGATCTTTTACCTCCCACTGAGCTAGTAGGTAGTATTAGCTTCAAAGCATTAAGTTAGTGGGAAAATGCCAGGTCATCATGGGATTCCAGTGAGGTTTGGAAATTGGGGAAGAGAGGTTGATAGATTTATTGTGTGAGCTAGTCAGCAATTTTCTACACATTGGATAGATACTTGGGTTTTGGAGGAGGTCAGTTCTGGTGGTAATACCCAAAGATAGAAGGAATCCAGTGGACCTGGGCTCATATAGGACAATTTCAATTATAAATCACAAAAATAAGATTTTTATGTCAATTCCAACTAAAAGGCTAGTTCCAGAGTTATTGGGAGTAATAAATGGTGATCATTATGGCTTTATCGAAGGTAGGCAAACTTTTGATATCAGAAAAAAAACATATTGATACAAAAACATGCTGAAGGGAAAGGAGGTGTGCCTCTGCTAATGGGAATATATGCAAAAAAGGCATTTGATAGGGTTAGCTGGGGTGTTATCTATTTAGTATGCATACGTTTGGTATTCCAAAAAATTGGGCTGGCCTAATTATGAAATTTTTAACCAAGCCGAAGTGTAAAAAAAGTCCAGGGTGTCCTACTGCAGACATTTTATCCAATAAGGGGAACTAGGCAGTGGTGTCCTCTTTCCTCACTGCTCTTTGCAATGTACTTGGAACCCTTGGCTATTAAAATAAGGGATTCAGAAATGATGGGATATAGCTGGTATGGTATGATAGTCAGGAAAAACTGGCATTATTCCCTGACACTATAAAATGATATGTAACAAATGCAAGACTATATATACCACAGGTCCTCATTTTACTAAGGGAATTTGGTGGATATTCTGGGTACAAAATAAATGAGACTAAAATAAAAACATTAGCATTAATTATACTCCTGATGGAATGAGGTAAGTAGGATTAGCAGCAAGGGGCACGTGGAATGAAATGGAGAGTAAAATAAATAATGATATGAGACAATGGGACACACTGATCATGGATAAGGGCAGTAATGTGTAGGCCACGAAGATGTCCCTGGTGCTGTTACTTGTGTATACCGGGTAGGCTTACTTTGAGTGCCAGGAAGTCAGATATGGGATAGAATAAATAAGAAATTAAGGAAATGTTTGTGGGGGTCAATGAAAAATTGAGAGCCATTTGGGAAAAGTTAGTATTGCCAGTGGAATAAGGGGTGGCTGGAAATACCAGATCTGAAAGGATACTATCAGGTGACCCAGGATAGACTAATGTATCTCCAGCAATATAATGAGTATAGGCCAAAGTCGGAAGTTATGGTAGAAAAGCAGGAAGGCAGGAATCAGGGCATCAGGAGGTTAACATTCTGGAGTCTGATGTCAGTGATAGATAATAAAAAGCTTGTGACATACTATACATAGCAAACTTTAAAGGTTTTAATGAGGGACATGAAAATAACCGTAGTCTCTGTCAAGTAGTGCAAATAGTGCTCCATTTGAACACTAGAAGCATGAAAATAGGGAACTAGCAGCTTAGGGTTGGTGATAACTGAACAGGGAGCCTAGATGAGTGGAATAGATACTGAGGGATGGGGGCTGATGGCCAGGGAGTAAGCAAAAGAAAGGTTCCGGCTTCTGGAAAGAATATATTTAGTGTACTTAGGTTTGACAAGCAAAGACAAGTGACTATTGGGTAAAATTAAGCAAGTGTTAGATTTGCACATCTTGGATAAGGATTTAATAGACACCAGGATGGATTATGCTTTAAAGGAGAGATTAATATCCAAGATATCTTTACAACTACAAAGGACAAAATGATGGGTTAAAATTAGGGAGGGATTAAGAACTGTGGAATAGATAGCACAACAACAGTGGGCTGAAATTTGAAGGGCTCCAAGCGAAGCAACTTAAGCTGGAATATTTAGACTCTTTGCATGGATGTGCCTGCACAAGTATTTTTACATGCCCAACAAATTACAGTGAATGTTTAAACATGCTAGTGGGGAGTGTTAACATTGTCTCAGGTGAAAAAGGGGAATGTGGGAGCACATATTTAGGACCTGCTCTGGATATATGAAAGAGGAAGCCTAGAATCTTAAAACACACATGAATGCTGAGAGAAACAACAACATTACCTTAAATAAGTAAATGGCAGTTTAGCATAATGCTCTGTACAGGAAAAAGGACAGACCATTCATTAACTCAATCATTTTATATACAATCAAATTAATCAATCAACATTCATTTACTCATTCCTAAAGCAAACACCACATTTAAATCTCATTGTGACACCCCTGCACTGGCCCAGTAATCAAGAAGCCTCAATCCTCATCACTTGTAACAGTGGGAGATGTACACACTGGGAGGATGACAAGTACACACACAGTAAAGTACAATTTCCTTTAAGAGAACTCAGAGATTACAGTCAATCTGGGGCTGGTTTCTCCCACTTTCTCCAGATCCCCAATAAGACTCCCCACTGACACAGCTATACAGTTGAGATCTCAGCTGAGTGGCCAAGCTAAGACCTCCAACACTCTCTCTGTCCAACCAGTGCTTCATGTCCCTGCCCAAGTAGCTGACACACACACACACACACACACACACACACACACACACACACACACACACACACACACACACACACACACACACACACACACACACACACACACACTTTGAGATTTGATTTATACACAACCACACACATACACACCTGGGAAAGGCTGGCACAGGTTTACTAGCTATGCTCAGTTCTGCCCAGACTTTAAGGTAGTTATCACTGCCATCAGCCAGCTTATCAGCTACGTTAAGGCCATTAGCAAAGGGTGTCCAATCTTACTGTGTAACGTTACTATAAATCCAAATAGTAGGCTGACCAAGGGCCAGACTATTAGGAGTGACCTGATTAATGTCACCAAATAGATATCAAGTGAAGTACTCTAAGAGCTTAAATATGTCTCACAAATATCAGCCACAAAGATAGGTTTAAAAATATTTAATAATAAATAATAAAAGAACAAGAAAATGCTCAATAAATCACCACAGTAACTTCAGAGTTCAAAATCACAGGAAATAGTCTCAGATAAATAAAACATCTAAGCTATACTTCACTATATTCCTGTCTGAATCTAAAAGAGTTACTATGCCCTAGAAACTTACAAGGCAAGGTGAGTTGATGTTTCCCAGGTGATGCTGTCAGGTCACAGACAAATACAAAATGCCTCCTCTCTCTCTCTCTCTCTCTCTCTCTCTCTCTCTCAGAGAGCTCTTAAATTAATATCAAATATTGCCACTGGGTTAGCTTGGATGATGTCACTTTTTGTCACCTGACTTTAGTTCTCAAGCTAAATCCTCATTGCTAGAAACGATCAACATTTTAGCATCTCTCTGTGAAAAATACATATCTCTCAGATCTTTGCAACTGCTGGAAGACATAAAACAATAAATAGGTTCATAGGTTGATACTAGGCTATCTGCCCTAGGGCATTTATAAGCCTAGCCAGAGTGTGTCTGGCTTTTGCCACCCTTTTAGATTAGTTGACTGTGCCTCTGTATAGTAGGTCACAGAAGGTAGCCCTTTTAAGGTTAGTTTACTGTAACTCTGTCTAGCAGAGACGCAGAAGAGATCCCGGGGTAAACTTGCGATCTCCCATCCGCTCGTCAAGATTTCTCTTGAAGATGGTTAGTGAGGGGCTCTGCCTAACATGGATTGGGATTTTGTTCCAGAGTGAGGGGAGCCTCTGGGATATGAATCTGTCCCTCCAGCATGTCCTGTTTATTTCTGTACTGGGGTTCAAGTCCCTAGAGCGTGTGGCTCTAAGGGATTTGGATTTCCTGAGGTGGAGCATGTCCATAAATTCTGGGTTGAACATGGCTTTATATGTCAGACACAGATTGCCACTGAGTAGGCGGTACGCAACTGAGTAAAACTGGAGTTTCTTTAGCCAAACTGCATAGGGCATCTGTTTGAGTCCCTTGATCCTCTTGGTGAGGTACTTTTGGGGTCTTTCCAGTTGCTGCAGGTGTCGGGTAAGGTACATCCCAAATGGGGCATTGTATTCAATTATGGGCCTGATAAGTGATGAGTAGAAGGGCACAATGACCTCTCTTGATCTAGATGTGAACCTTTTCATGATCTTCTTCTACTTTCGGCTTTTTCCTGGTTAGGGGTCGCCACAGCGGATCGCCTTGTCCGCACACTGAATGGCAGTGGAGTTTTACGGTGTCGAGTTGCCAGCCCGGCGCCCAACCTTCCACAGAAGGCACACTCACACGCACACCTAGGGCCAATTTAGAGTGTCCAATCCACCTACAGCATGTCTTTGGGATGTGGGAGGAAACCGGAGCACCCGGAGGAAACCCACGTGACCACAGGGAGGACATGCAGACTCCGCACAGAAGGCACCCCAGCCGAGGATCGAACCGGAGAACCTCTTGCTGTGAGGCGGCAATGCTAACCACTGCACCACCGTGGCTGCCCTGTGAACCTTTTCATGATAAGGTGGGCTATATAGAAGGTCTTTCTAACCACTTTGGCAACATGATTGTCAAAGGAGAGATTACTATCTACTTGGGTCCTCAAGTCCCTAATTACTTCTTCTGTACTTAATGGATTACCACCTATGTGGTAATTTGTGGGCACTTTGTTTTTCCCAAAGGGGATGACTATGCACTTTTTGGCATTTAGCTTTAGGCCATGGCTCTGGCACCAGTTATCCATCTCTGTGAGACCCTTTTGGAGGATGCTTGTATCAGCTGGAGAGTCGATTATGGCACCCAGTTTGCAGTCATCTGCGAACTTGGTCAGCCATAGTCTACCCATTTTAGCCTGTACCTCGAACAAATATATATTGAACAAGAGAGGTCCCAGGACTGAGCCTTGTGGGGCACCACTTGTAACTGATTTAGAGTCTGACATGGCACCTGCAATTCTGACCATGTGGGTTCTATCCCTGAGCCAGTTTGCAACCCATCTTGTGACATAGGGGTTGATATTTAAGCTTGTGAGCTTATTTATGTTGCCCGAGTGGGGTATTGTGTCGATGGCTTTTGCGAGGTCTAGGTAGGCTGTGTGGACTACCTTCCCTTCATCTATGGCTTTGGTAACTGTTTCAAAGAAGTCGACCAGGTTCAAGAGGCAAGATCTGCCCTTAACAAAGCCGAATTGGGTAGGATCCAGTGTCTGGAGGTTTCCAATGTCTTTGTTTATGATTTCCATGATGATACGCTCCATAGCTTTGCAGACCAGGCTAGTCAGGCTTATAAGGCGATAGTTTCCAGGGTCCGTTGTGGCACCACCTTTGTGGAGCAGAACCACTGTTGCTGTATGCCATTCCTAGGGTACATATCCTGTAGTAAGGCTGAGATTGAACAGTGACTTTATGTGAGGGTTTAGTTCTTCTTGGAGCTCGTGTAAGACGCAGCCCGGGACACCGTCTGGTCCCATTGATGCTGTGTTTTTTTGCTTTGGAGAGGGCAGCTCTCACCTGTGCATCTGTGATCTCAGGGAGGCTACACTGTGTTGGGATAGACACTTACAAAACATTGGAGACGGCACCCTTGTTCTAGACATCCTGTCTCCTTGCTACATTGAAAATAATTTTTATAGCACAATCATAAAACAATTTAAATTCAACTATTTTCTTAAAGTTTTGCACGTTAGCCCTCTATATTGTAGTTCCCGCTGTTAAAACATATACATTTACACAATTGCAATAGTTTATATACATTTCTGTTCTAAGCCAGCAGGGCATGCTGTGGTTATATTTTAGCTCAGTACATAACATACAGTTCTAACACAATTGTAGCATAAGCATCTTACATGAACCATGTTGGCATTCACAAATGACAGATAACCACTTGCAAAATTCCAGATAGCTGGGCTGGCAGTATCTCCTTCTGTCACACTTCTATATAAGTCATATTAATATTCACAAATGACATATACTTTTTTACCAAATTCCAGATAGCTGGACTAGCAATATTTCCTTTTGTGACATTTCTTCCCCCAGAAAACTCAAGATAGTGTTTTAATTGACCCTTGAGAAACATTGCTTGAGAGGGTGAGCCTATCTGGGAATACCTTACCCAATTCCCTGTGCTGAGATTCCAGCTGCCTTGGCATTGCTGACTCCACTACAGTGCTGCACTGTCCACTCACATGCCTGCAATGCTAGGCTCCACCATAGTAATTTGGGATTTGGCTGGCTGGCTGCTTTTAAGCATAGATCCCCCTCAGACTCCTCCTGCCTCTTAAAGCAAATACTTAGCACAAGGGTCTTCCCATCATGGTAAGGTTTAATCATGTTAACATAGTAGTTTGTGCCCCTGCCTCCTGCCTAGTAGTTCTACCATGTCGCTAATGTCACTGACCTTCCTTACCACTTTGAAGGGTCCCTCCCAAGCTGTGCAGCTTGTTGTCTCTGACTGGAATGAGAACCAATACCTGCTGCCCCACTGCATACTCCCTAGCTCAAGCATTCCTGTCATACCAGACCTTTTTCTGCTGTTGGGATTCTGCCAGGTTTTCCTGGGCCAAGCCCATGAGATCCCTGAGCCTTGTCCTGAGATTTAGTACACATGCCACAACAGACTCTTTGTGGGATTCACACTCACCCTCCCACTCATCTCAAATCATATTTATAAGTACCCTCGCCCTATACCCATACAGCAACTCAAACGGTGAAAAATCTGTGGATTTCTGCGGCACCTCTCTGTAATCAAACAACAGATGGGGCAAATATCTGTCCCACACACTCTTAAACTAGTCTGCAAATTCCTGTAGCATGGTCTGGAGTGTAGAGTTTAACATCTCAACCAGACCATTAGTCTGGGGATGGTAGGAGTGGTCTTTAGGTGCTTCACCTCGCAGTTCTTCCAAAGACAAGTCAGCAGGTCTAACGTAAAATTGGCACCGCTATCAGTCAGTATTTCTTTTGGGGAACCCACCCTGCTGAAAATCTCTAACAAAGCATTTGCCACTGTCTCTGTCTCAATGGAGGACAGAGCCACTGCCTCAGGGTATCTGGTAGCATAATTTACTACCACTAGGATATATGTTTTCCTTCTGGAACTTGGGGTAATCAGAGTCTCCACAATATCCATTGCTGCTCTCTGAAATGGCTTCTCAATCACAGGCAAAGGCATTGAAGGAGCTTTCACCTTGTCTCCTGCCTTGCCTACCTTTTGACATTGCTCACAGGTCCTGCAGTACCCTGTTACACCTCTGGAAATCCCAGCCCAATAGAAATTCTGTATAATATGCCTCTTTGTATGCTTTATGCTCATTTGACCTGCAAAGGAAGTATCATGGGCTATGGCTAGAAGTACCAGATGATAGGTTCTAGGCACTACCAACTGCTGTATTCTCTCACCCTCTAGTGCTCCCTCAGGGGTCCATTCTCTATACAGTAACCCTTTGTCCTAGTATACAGATTCCCCCTTTTCTTGAAAATCAGGTGCCTCACTAGCTACCTCTTTTAGGCCTTGAAATATAGGGTCTGAAAGCTGAGCATGTCTCAGCTTTCTCTTTGTAACCCTTCCCAGCTCCCCTTCCACAGGAAGTCTGGTATCCTCTGACAGCGGTGCCTCACTGTCAGCCTGGGTATGACTGCTCACCTCTTCCCTTATAATCCCTCTGTCCAAGGGAACATGAGTACCAACAAACACTATGGCTCAACATCAGTCTCACTGCTAGATAGCTCCCTCCCGAAAGTAACCACCTCACCAGTTCTGGCTGCAAGTGTGCAGCCTGTCTGCCCCCCAGGCTACCAGACCAACATGCTTGTTTCCAAGCCTGACTGCATGTAACTGCATGCACACAAGGTACTGCATTATCAAAATCATTAATCATTCCCTATCAGGATATCTGCAAGGATGTCCTCAATCACACATACTTGCTGACTTCCTTTTCCATCCTCCCAGTCAAGGTGAACCCCAGACAAACGTATTTGGAATGGGGTCTCTCCTAAAGCTTTGACTGGAGTATACTACCCAGGCAACTAGTGCTCCTCACTAACCATTGCAGGCTTTACAATGGTTAGGTCAGAGACTGCATCTCTCTTAGCAGTGGCCTCATTCCTATTTACTAAGATAGGATGTAACCTCTTGTGGTAGTTTGGTACCCTTGTTGTCTAGAGACAACTTACTGCTGGTGTTCTGTTATTCCCAGTTACTGGCTTTCTCACCTTTTGTTTCCCACCTTGCCTCCCTGGACATCTATAGGTTACATGGCCCCACTGGTTGCATTTAAAACATTTAACCCTTGGTCCTGGATGTGTACCTGGACTAGTGGCTTCCCCTGCTACTAGTGGACTCTGTTGGGGCAGTTTAGGCTGCCCACCATGGGTTCCGTTAGACCCATGAGCAGTACTGGGTATTCCTTTCCTGTGCAGTGATGCCTTGCTTGCTAAGTATAGGTCTCCCTTCTTCCCCAACTCATCAGTGGCATTACATTCTCTATCTGCTAACCAGATTCTCATGTCCTAAGGCAAAGTGCTAAGGGCATGTTCCCTCACCAAAATGTCTGCCAGCCCTTCAAGAGGGGTGACCTGACACCCACTCATCCATGTATGAAAATAAATGCTTAGTTCAGCAATATATTCAAACACGCATTCATCTGCCTTGCATCTATGGTCATAAAAAGTTTTCCTGTAAGCTTCAGGTGTTAACTTAAAACAATCTAACAAACAATTTTTTGACTGCATTATAATTTAAGCAACCGAAGCCACTGTGGTGCAGCAGTAGCATTGTTGCCTCACAGCAAGAGGTTCTCCTGTTCGATTCTTGGCTGGAGCGCCTTCTGTGTGGAGTCTGCATGTCCTCCCCGCGGTCGAGTCTCAGCCAACTTGCTCCTTGTCAGCTTGCCATACCCCTCTGCTGACATGCTTGCTGCTCTCCCTGACTAACTAAGCTAACAAAAAAAAAATAAAATAAAAAATAAAGCAATTGTGATATGAAACTCTGAATGTTCACTGTGTGGCTGATTGAGAATACACACACCTTCCTTAGTTTACAGACTACAGGAATTCAATATCCACACTCCTGAATCCTAATATGTGGATATCTCACCACTACAAGCCAATTAATAAGTGATGTGGCTATCCCACCACCAATTAATATGTGATGTGGCTATCCCACCACTGACCACCAATTAATATGTGATGCCCTTACACTGGCCCAGTAATAAAGGAGCCTCAATTCTCACCACTGGCAACAGTGGGGGAAGTACACACTGGGAGGATGACAAGTACACACACAGTAAAGTACAATTTCCCTTAAGAGCACACAGAGATCACAGTCAGTCTGGGGCTGGTTTCTCCCTCTTTCTCCAGATCCCCAATAAGAATCCCCACTGGCAGAGCTATAGAGTTGAGATCGCAGCTGAATGGCCAACTAAGACCTCCAGCTCTCTCTTTCTGTCCAACCAGTGCTTCATGTCCCTATCCAAGTAGCTGACACATGCACATACACTTTGAGATCTGATTTATACACAGCCATGCACACATACCTGGGAAAGGCTAGCACAGGTTTACTAGCTATGCCTCCTTCTGCCCAGGCTATAGGGTAGTTATCACTGCCACCAGCCAGGTCTTTATCAGCTACTTTAAGGCCCTTAGCAAAGGGTGTCCAATCTTACTGTGTAATGTTACTATAAATTCAAATTGTAGTTTGACCAAGGGCCAGGCTATTAGAAGTGGCCTGCAGAATGTCACCAAATAGATATCAAGTACTCTAATAGCTTAAATATGTCTCACAAATATCAGCCACAAAGATGGGTTTAAAATAACAAGAAAATACTCAATAAATCCCAGTAACTTCAGAGTTTAAAATCACAGAAAATATTTAAAACAACATTGCAGGACAGTCGCAAATAAATAAAACATCTAAGCTATACTTCATTATCTATCTAAAAGAGTTACTATGCCCTAGAAACTTACTTACAGCAAGGCAAGGTAAGTGGATGTTTCCCAGCTGATGCTGTCAGGTCAAAAACAAATACAAAATGCCCCCTCTCTCTGTCTCTCTCTCAGAAATTACTTAATTTAATATCAAATATTACTGCTAGGTTAGCTTGGATGATGTCACTTTTTTCACCTGACTTTAGTTCCCAAGCTAAACCCCCATTGTCAGAAACTATCAGCATTTAAAATCTCACTGTGAAAAATACATAGCTCTCAGATCTTTGCAACATCTGGAAGATGTAAAACAATAAACCACTTACAAAACAATGCAAAAGGCACCCAAGTTCTACACATCCTGTCTCCTTGCTGCACTGAAAATATTTTTAATAGCAGAATCATAAAACAACTTGATTTCAACTATTTTCTTGAAGTTTTGGAAGTTAACCCTCTGTGTTCTAGTTCCTGCTGTTTAAACATATACATTTAGATAATTACAATAGTTTATATACATTTCTGTTCTAAGACAGTAGGGCATGTTGTGGTTACATTTTAGCTCAATACATAACATACAGTTCTAACACAGTTGTAACACAAGCATCTTACATGAAGCATGTTGGCATTCACAAATGATAGTTAACCACCTACAAAATTCCAGATAGCTGGGCTGGCAGTATTTCCTTCTGTCACACTTCTATATAAATCATATTAATATTCACAAATGACATATATTTTTTTACTGAAGTTCAGATAGCTGGGCTGGAAATATTTCCTTTTGCGACACTCATATTAGCTCATATACTTTAAGTATAACAATCTGCAATGCCAATTTAATTCAGAATTTAACCCAAATGGATGTATAGTATTACATTTCAGTATCATTTTCATCTCTAATTTATTTAAAACATCAGCTTTATCAGCCTGCAATGGCATATAAACTTTACTCATGACAAGATATTTTAAGTCCTTCAAACTCCCTGCAAGCAGATCTTTAATATGTTGTGCAACACACTCATGGGATGTGTACTAGCCATTTCCTTATATGTTCCTGTATTCTTACCTGTGTCTTATGCTTTGTTTTCCCTATATACATTTAGGTATGGGACAGGTATAACATACAGCATACAATCCTGTGGTACTTTGACAAAAAAATTCCCTTAGCCACAACATGTTTCCATTTATCTTAATACGTTTTGTCCACACAACATAATGATAAACATTACATCTCCCACAGGTAAGCATTCAATTCCTATTCTAATGGATACTGAACTCTAAGGGGAGCCAACTTGAACAAAAGTGCTTTTAAATTCATTGGTCATCTAAAAGAAAAATATAGGAGCAGTATGTAAATGTTCTCTCAGCTGGACATCTGGAAGTAAAATTGTCCAATTATCCATAATTATTATACATAAGGAGTCAGAGAAAGAAAAAAAATATTTTATTCTTACTATCCTGCCTTATTGGTGGTGCTGTGGTAGCGTTGTTGCCTCACAACAAGACGTTGTCCCGTTCGATTCTCAGCTAAAGCATCTTCTGTGTGGAGGCATGCATGAATGAGTGTGCCTTCGTTGAAGGTTGTGCGTCAGGGCTGGTAACCTGGCACGTAAAAATCCACTATCAAACATTAGCGGACCGGAGTTCCACTGTGGTGACCCCTAACTGGGATAAGCCGAAAGACACACACACACACACACACACACACACACACACACACACACACACACACACACACACACACACACACACACACACACACACACACACACACACAGACTATCCTGCCTTATTTCATTACCATGTCTCCATCCTCTTACTCTCTTCATTTCACTTCCAGATTTCATAAACAGCTTCCTCTTTACTCCTTTTAAAATATTCTCAACCCATAGTCTAATCGTCATTGTTCCATTGTGGTGCAGCGGTTAACGTTGTTGCCTCACAGCAAGAGGTTCTCCAGTTCGATTCTCGGATGGAGTGCCTTCTGTGTGGAGTTTGCATGTTCTCCCTGTGTTCGCGTGGGTTTCCTCCGGGTACTCTGGTTTCCTCCCACATTCCAAAGACATGCATCTGGAGCATTTCTCCTCGGGCCTCCACTGAAAACAGGCTCTGTGGAACCTAGTCGGACTTTCCCGGTCAACAAATGTTAAATAAATAAATAAATAAATGGCCATTTGACAATCCACCTCATTAGTTGTATTCCTAATAATCCTAATATATTCTCCAACTGAAAGTGAATGAATCAAATATGGGGGATGAGAATTATCTTCATGCAAAACTATATTAGTTATGTTAAAATCAAATGTTATCCCCCTGTGTTTACATCTAACCTCTTAGCAACCTTCTCTGCTTCATTTAAATTACCCCAACACAAAAAGAGTAAATCATCTGTGTATCGAACATGTATTAGAATGTGGTTCTACATGAGCCAATTAATGTACATGAAAGTTGTTTCAAAAAGTGCCATGAAAATGTTTGCATAGCTTGGTGCAAACAGAGGAGTCTATATCAGAATGATGAAAAATGAATTCGGTGAATGCTAGAAGATCGACACATAAACGTTGATCTACAAAAAGAGAGAAGGACGGAAACGCCAAAAGACACAATGCCGAATGGATTTCCCTGGCCAGCAAGGTGATTCTGGGGATGAGGAAGTATATCCTTTTCCCCACTGTAGAGCGGTCTCGGAGTTGGTATATATAAGTAGGGGGGCGTGGGGGATGCAGGGGGGCTTGCCCCTCTGCAAAAACATTTATAAAAGTGTTTTCATTGTGTTTGTTTACTTTGGTTTTACTTACCTGTATGGCGCTGTTGTTTCCGGGAATCTGGTCGGCGTTGTGTCTTTCGGCATTTCCATCCTTCGCTCTTTTCGTAGATCAACATTTATGTGTCGATCTTCTAGCATTCGCCAAATTCATCTTTCGTGCTTATAATATAGACCCAAACAGAGCCCTTATTGCTGTTCCCCAATTCTGCAAAAAAAACAAAAACAAAAAAAACCCTCTTTTCCATAAAAACAAATTATGTAATAATGACAAAACAAAAGAGGAAAATGGACCTTCCCCTAAATAGTGGTCATCTTCCTTAATACCTTCATTGTGTGGTACTGAGGTATATAAGCTCCTAACATCCATGCTCATCCAATAATAGCCCTCCTCCTATCTTAAAGATTTAACTCATTGTAACACATCTTCTATATATATATATATATATATATATATATATATATATATATATATATATTTTTTTTTTTTTTTACAAATGACAGTGTTCTTCACAGGTGGTTGCAAAATATGATGAAGCAGTATACCCAATTTCTGTTCAAAACCATGTACTCCTGAATTATCAACAGACAGGGCCAGATCCAGAACAAGGCAACCTAGGCAACTGCTTAATCCAAAAATAAGAGAAAAGCACCTCTAATGGAAGCCTTACTTAAGCAGGACAATCACAAAGTGCATAAAAAATGGTCTCAGGCCAAAACCAAGATGGATAAGCACTTTCAGTATGATACCTTCTTCAGATCCGTTTTTGGTTTCCTGAATTCAATTTAATTTAAATCTTCAATTAGCCAATGACGGACACAAGGAAGTCAATCATTCAGAATCATTTCAGACCAATAGAGCCACTCATATTGGACACACCTTTTTTTGGCCCAATCAAAAGATGTTTGGTACATCCTAGTCATTCAAAACTTTATCAAACCAATAAAATCACTCATATTTGACACACCTTATTCTGCTCCAGTCAGAAAGTATCTAGTACTTCCTATTCAAACTTCTCTCTTTCAGTACGAGTTTTAATGGAACAATAACCAAAACGGAGGATGTATGCAAGTCTTCAAGAACCAAAACCCAAAGAATAGACTTGCAAAGAGTGTCCAAAAGAAGGTCAGGAACCAACCACTTGAGTAAAACACAAGCACTTTATTCACAATAACGCCAAAAACAGGAAATACGTTTTCGACCCAAAATTCAATAGTGTGATATATTTTTACACTGGATGATTATAAGATTTTTAACTACAGTAATATAGAATTAAAAGAGGAACATTTTGACCTCTTATCAAAAGGTTTTAAATTTATTCCTACTAGAAAAGCAAGTTTACCCAGATCCATTGTAGACTTAAAACTATTTCTTAGGAAAATGAAATTTTCTTTAATATTTTAGGAAAACAACACAGAATCCAGACAAATAGGTCCCTTAAAGAGAAAAAGCACTGTAAACCCACCACTACACCCACAATTGAAAAACCTTGACACAATTTTAGAAAGAGAGATCAGGAAAGTTTTATCCGAGCACAGGATATTCCCAAACTTGTCTGTAACGGAAAGAGCAATACTGAACGAATTGAGAAACAACAAGAACATTAGAATTATGCACCCAGACAAAGGGGGTGGCACAGTATTGATGGATTTCATTACGTATGAATCCAAAATGAAGGACTTATTAAATGACACTGTTAAATATTCACGAGCTTCTATTAATG
The DNA here is from genome assembly GCF_019279795.1 of Protopterus annectens. NCBI lineage: Eukaryota > Metazoa > Chordata > Ceratodontiformes > Protopteridae > Protopterus > Protopterus annectens. The sequence continues at coordinate 1,120,502,989 of NC_056730.1, read as the reverse complement.
AGGTTAATTTAGCACATTCTAAAGTCAAGTTATTACTTTATGACCTACTATTAGAGGGGTCTATCAGTAAAGATATTTACAATTTTTTATTAAATTCACAGCCAAGGGTTCCATCTGTCTTTGGAATACCAAAGGTACACAAGGACCCAAACGATCCTCCACTTAGGCTTATTGTGGCATCTGAAGGTTCAGTTACAACATCTCTAGCCAAATTTGTAGATGACAAACTGAAAAAGTTGTCATATGATAGTCCAATAGTTCTGAAAGATTCATGGGACTTCCTTAGGTGTGTTAAACCTGAACTACACTCCCCAGATCTGGCCTTCGTCACTTTAGATGTCGTAGATTTGTTCGGATCTATCCCTCGTGACATAGGGCTCCAGTGGTTTGAAGACAGTATGAGGGACAGCAAAATGTTTACAGTGGATGATTTCAGGAACTGTTTAACATTTATGGATATCATCCTTCATAACAATTTCATGTTTTTTCAGGGAGAATTTTTTCAACAGAAAAGGGGAGTAGCCATGGGGGCCAAATGTGCCCCCACGTATGCAAATTTAATTTTGTCCAGATGGGACCAACTTTATATACTAAACTGTCCTTTTATTGGCTGTTGGTCCTTATACAAAAGGTTTTTGGATGACATAGTTATTTTTTGGACAGATACCTATCAAAAATTTACTGAATTTTTGTACTACATTAAAAACACAACAAATTTTTTGGACTTTACTCATACTTACAATACGGACAACCTTACTTATTTGGATGTTTGTATCAGGAAGAAAGTCGGTGGTTTTTCATCCAGTATTTATCGAAAGGAAACATTTTCCAATTCTTATTTACATTATAAGAGTAGTCATCCCCATTTTCAGAAAAGGAACCTGGTTAAGGGACAGCTGGTTAGGGTCAGCAGAATGACCTCCGACGATGGTGATTTTTCAAGTGAGTGTGCAAAACTAATGGAAATGTTTAGTAAATGGGGTTATCCAAATTCCTTACTACAAGAAGTAACTGATTCAGTGGTTCAGGAAAGGAAAAACAGATTTGCCCCTATTCTTGGAAAACCTATTCAGGAGGTTAAAGAATCAAGTATTCATACCCAAGAAGGGAAAAAGTGGGATGATGCATACATTATGGATTTCTCTGGAGATGCAGGAGTTGTGAAACAGATTATCACCAGAGAATGGAATAGGTTCACTGAGATTTCTGACTTAGAGGTATTGAAAAACAAAACACTTACATTTATATATCGTAAAGATTTAAATTTCAAACAACTTTTTGAGTTTGGAAAGGTTAACACCTCCTTAAAAAGACCAGGTACTTTTAAATGTGGTACTTGTCCACAATGCCCCTTAATACTCAATGAAGGTAGTCTCTTAGTTGCATCAAGAGACAGAGAGATTACCAGCAAATGTTTTTCTAATTGTAATACCAATGGTGTGGTATATGTTGCTACTTGTAAGGTTTGCACCTCATTTTATATAGGAAAAACCGAGAGAAAGTTAAGGAACCGTATATATGAACACTGTTATGAAATTAGGAAACAAAACAATAAAAATGCCCTATACAGACACACTTTGACTTGTCCGCAGGCTAAATTTGTTTTCTTTGTTTTGGAAATTGTACCCAAGGAATTAAGAGGGGGTATGTGGGAGGCCAAACTTGAATATAGGGAGCTATTTTGGCAAATTATTTTAGATTCCACAAAACCACCAGGTTTAAATGATATGATTTCCATTTCTTCAGTTTTAAAATTAAGGGCAGCCAAACTGTGATTTTAAGTATAGCCACAAGATGGCACTATATACAATGTTTTGTGAGGTATGTTTAATCACATAGTAATACAAAAGCAGATTTTATTATAATTAAATTAATTAAATGCATTTTTATGATATACAATTTAATTTTAAAGTTTAAACTGTTGAATCAATATATATTAATTTATGGAAAGTATTATAAATTACATATTTTAACTTGGAAAGTCTAACAAATGATTTTATGAATTACATTATTTATACTGTTTGTTTAATTAACTTGATTGATTAATTACTATTGCAATTTGCACAATTGGATGGGTATATAAGAGTTTTAGTGATGACTGTTAATTGTTTACTTCTGATGAAGACTTGAATTTTGGGTCGAAAACGTATTTCCTGTTTTTGGCGTTATTGTGAATAAAGTGCTTGTGTTTTACTCAAGTGGTTGGTTCCTGACCTTCTTTTGGACACTCTTTGCAAGTCTATTCTTTGGGTTTTAATGGAACAATATGATTAAGTCCCGGTGGTAAATTTGCTCTTAAGGTCATAATTCATTTAATTTCTTTTTTCTCTGTTTTGTTAAAGAGATCTCCTCCATGAATACCAGTATTTACTAGAGACAGTACCATGAAACTAAATGTATGCCCCGAATTCTCACATATATGTCCAAATAGAGCATTTGTGTATATTTTGTTTTTAATATCTAATTGGTGGCAAAGAATCTGCTCTTTAAACATTCTATTTGTCTTGCCTATGTAGTAGGTGTGACAGGAATTACACATAGCTATATAGACCACATTTTTGCTATTGCAATTTGCAAGACCTTAAAATCTGTAAACTCTGTGTGTGACTGGATGTTCAAACATATTTGTCATATTAATAAGGCTGCATGCCTTGCAAGAACCACATCTCCCGAGTGCCCATTGCTCTTTTCCCATTAGGCATAAGTCTATTGGATTGTCCATCATGATTACATAATAGACTTTTTACGTTTCTCTTATTTTTAAAGGTAAAGCATGGATAATATCCTACAATTTTCTTGATCTTACTGTCAGCAGTTAAGATGGGCCAGAATTTTCTAATGGTGTTACAAATTTCAGAACAGCCCATACCAAATGTAAGCATACATCTTAAGGAATCACTGTTATTCTTATTTGTTCTGGTTGTCAATCTTGACCTTTTGGAATAAAAAGGAGCCCCTTTTTGTGATGTAAATTCATGGCTTTGTCTGAATCCATATCAATTCTACCTCTATTGTAGCCCCTTGCTGCAAAGTTCTCCATTAAATTGGCTTGTTCACCCAAAATACATCATCATTCGTACAAAGCTTAGATACCCAAACTACCTGGTTCTCCACTATATTCTTATAGATGGGTCTTGGATGCATGCTGGAATAATATAACATGTGGTTCCTCCACATGGGTTTCCTATATAAGGCAGTTTCAATTCCTTTTTCCTTTTGTAGCAATATCTTGACATCTAAGAACTCAATGTCATATTCAGATGATTTCACTTCAAATATCAGGAAACTAGTAGTGCTGTTTAGGTACTCAGTAAACTCTTGTAACAAATCCTCTCCTCCATCCCATATGAGAAGGATGTCATCCACAAACCTGTTGTAGAAGACAATATGCTCCATCAATGGTTATTGGTGTCCATTTCCCATTTTCTTTCCCATTCTGCCAGCACTAAATTGGCATAGCTGTTAGCACAAGGGGTGCCCATGGCTACCCCCCATTTCTGCCAATAGTAGTCTTCACCATAGGCAAAAACATTGTTTTCTAATATCAGTTCCAGTAAACTGCAAACCAAATTTACATCTATTTCTGGACTGAAATCATTCACAAAATCTCTTACTGCCTCTATCCCATGTTCATTGGGTGTACAGGTAAATAAATTATTTACATCCATAGTCACCAATCTAATACCAGCATATGAACCAAGTTGCCCCATTCTTTCATAGAGCCTTTCCAATAGCTGGGCTGTGTCATTCAGCATTGTTCACACATGAGGTAGTAACTTTTTAAACTCAACTTCAACATAGATAGAGAGCGGTTCTGTGAGCCACCCCCTGCCTAACACAATGGGATGTATGGTTGGGTCATTAAGATTTTTATGAATCTTCAGCAAACCCTTGATGACAGGTGTAGTAGGATGTTCCACATGAAAAAATTCATATAAATTTTTATCTATCGCTCTGCACATCAATTTATCATAAAGAGCATCTTTCACTGTATAAATGAACCTTTCCAATTGGTTCTTACTTATTTTGCAGTATGTATTCACATCTTTCAGTAGATTCTGCATCTTCCGGACATAGTGTGTTGAATTCATCACCACTGTTGCCCCTCTTTTGTCTGCTGGTTTTATAACCACCTCCTTATTCTGCTGCAATTCATTCAGTGCTGAATATTCCTTGGGTGATAAGTTATGATAGTGTTTTCCCTTGCCTTCTTGTCTTCGATTGGCTACTTCATTTTCACAGTCTCATAAACATATCTACAGTTGAATGACATAAGGAGATAAATGTACTGGGTTTCTTATATATAAGCGTCTTCTGTGGAGATGTAGCCTTGATCAAATCAATATTGTCATTGCCAAAAATATATTTCAGTGTAATATTTCTTCCGAAATACCTTAAATCAGTTACAAATTCACTTAAGTCTGATTGTATTGATGGTATAAAACTCAGTTCTTTCTGCAATACATTTAGTTGATCCTCTGTTAGTGGTAGATCTGATAGATTTACCACTAGGGAATCTGTATCACAAAATGATTCAAAGTGCTCTATGTCACCTTCCTTTTCTTCCTCTCCCTGCTTTCCGATCTCAGCATCCTTATGCTCTTTTGCTGGATTAAAAAAGGAAGTTGCTGGAAAATAGGTTCATGATTAGAACCTTTTTTGGTATAGTCCCTGTTATTGTTCCATTCAAACTTTCAGTGTTTTCTGGTGAATCACAAACTCCTCCCATTTCCTTACTTATATTGTCATTGTTCTGCGGTAATGAGATGACTTCTATTTCTTTCATCTCAGCCACTACCACACGTCCATTAGTTATTTTACTCATCATATTATGTATATTTATATTTCCTTGTTGGTTGTTGTTACTTGAGCTGTTATGTATTTCCGCCTGCATATTTACACGATGTATGGGTCTTTTTACTTCACTCATTTTGACATTACTGTCAGGCTGTGAACTTCTAGCTTGTACTTTCTTTTCCCTTGGGCCATTCATATGTGTCCAGTTGTAAAATCATTAAAGTTCCTCTTTAATTTATTACTTTTTAAGGCTCTCAGCCTACTGTCATATGCATCTAATTTATCCTGTAGATTTTCACGTTTCATTATACTACTGTCCGAGAGTTACATATGCTCTAATTTTTTTTGTTTGTTTTCAATGAAAGCCGAGGCTTCCTCTTCTTGAGGGTTAAAAAACTCTATCAGCAGCTTCATGTAGCGAAAACTGGTCTCTATATTGATTTCTTGCCACTTAGCAAGTAGATCAAGATATGTATTGCCGTAACTCGGCATACATCTGACTCTCAGCCCTCTTGGTATTACATTATGATGCAGGCAAGGTTCCATGTGGAAGCATTGCCACTACAATCTTTTGAGCTTATAAGCTGCATTTTCCACCTCATTAAAGATATGTTCAAACTCAGCATTTGTTTCTTCATGCAAAGCTCAGTTTGTTCCATCATCTAGATTTAGATCAAGTAAAGGATTTACAATACCTTCATGAAAAGAGGTATTCTATCTCAGTGTTGCCGCAGTGGTTGGTACGTTCACTGCTTGCACAATTTCCATTGTTATTTAAACCGCTAAGTGAGGTACTTCAAAAAAAAAGCCACACAATCCAAAAATAAGAGAAAAGCACTTCTAAAGGAAGCCTTACTTAAGCAGAACAATCAGAAATGAAAGAGGCTTCTACCAAAGCAAGTAAATAATTAAAATCTTCTTTATTAAAACGTTAAAACCAGGAGTGCATAAAAACCGGTCTCAGGCCAAAACCAAGATGGATAAGCGCTTTCAGTATGATAACTTCTTCAGATCCTTTTTTGGTTTCCTGAGTTCAATTTAATTTAAATCTTCCATTAGCCTATGACGGACACAAGAAACTCAATCTTTCAGAATCATGTCAGACCAATAGAGCTACTCATATTGGACACACCTTTTTCTGGCCCAATCAAAAGATGTTTGGTACTTCCTAGTCATTCAGAACTTTATCAAACCAATAAAATCACTCATATTTGACACACCTTATTCTGCTCCAATCAGAAAGTATCTAATACTTCCTATTCAAACTTCTCTCTTTCAGTACAGGTTTTAACGGAACGATATGATTAAGTCCCGGTGGTAAATTTGCTCTATTGGTCTGACATGATTCTGAATGATTGAGTTCCTTGTGTCTGTCATTGGCTAATGGAAGATTTATATTAAATTGAACTCAGGAAACCAAAAAAGGATCTGAAGAAGGTATTGTACTGAAAGCACTTATCCATCTTGGTTTTGGCCTGAGACCGGTTTTTATGCACTCCTGGTTTTAACGTTTTAATAAAGAAGAGTTTCAATTATTTACTTGCTTTGGTGGGAGACTTTCATTTGTGATTGTTAGGCAACTGCTTAGGGCCTGGTTCTGGCTGTGGGGATGACCATACATCATTTAAAAAAGTCTGAAACAGCAATGAATTTAAAACATTTAAAAAAAGTCTGAGTGCTCTTTAAAAAGATTATTTCTGCCTGGTGTCGGTTAGAGGGCCCCAGCTATGCAACATAAATTAACAAAAAAAAGTTGACCAAAAATGATTTAAAAAACAGTCTGATCTTTAAAAGATCTCAGAAGTACATGATTTCCTGTACCTTGTGCAACAGCCCCAGTCTCTTTAGTGGCAAATACTTTGAGTCAATGAGATGAGTGGAACACACACTGTGGTGTGTGATTTAACTCAGCAGAAGCATGCGGATGGAATTTCTTTTGCAAATGGCCCAGGAAATGGAATGTTTATTTTATGTATTTATTGCAGAGCTAGTAAACGGATAATAGAATTGTTTACAAATAGCCTTGGAGGTGGAATTTCTATTTATTTTTTTTGCAGCACAAGCAAACGGGCAATGGAATTGTTTGTGAATAGCCCGAGAAATGAAATATTTATTTTGTTTTGCATCACTAGCAAATAGGCAAAGGAATTGTTTTGAGCATCATGAATGATGCACTCAAGCAGGGAACAGAATACCAGCAGGTAGATGGACTAGTTGAATTTCTTGCTTTGCAGCAGCTTCAGCAGCTGCTTCAGTAGCATTATATATACCTAAGTTGATAATATATATATATATATATATATATATATATATATATATATATGTATATATATATATATATATATATATATATATATATATATATATATATATATAGATAGATAGATAGATATATATATATATATATATATATATATATATATATATATATATATTGTTGAGGAACTCTTCTCCTGGTTTTCATATAACATAAAAAATAACACTATAATCCTAGGCAACATTAATATTAATTGGGCTTCCATTCAATCACCCAGAACTTCCCAACATTTAAACCCGTATAACTTCACCCAGCTAATTAACTCACCTACTAGACCCTCTAAGGACATCTTCTCCAGTAGCACTCCAGACTGGATACTAGTTTCTCACCCCCATACTATCTCTGACAGTGGTATCCTCCAGACTCTTAGCCATCATCTTCCCACATTTGCCCCATCGCTGTCCCTCCCCTCTACAGCTATATCACAATCATGTATCCACTTGCTTCATAAAAAACTCCAATCCTTCACCCACTCTCTAAAACATATCAGCTGGAACCCACTAAAATCCCTACCCTTGGATAATGCTGTTACTTACTTTAATATTATATGCATCAACCTGTTAAACAGCTTTGCTCCCCCTAGAACTAAGAGTTAAATATAATACCACCACTTGTATAAACAAACAGACCATAACCCTCATGCACCTCCGGGACAAAGCATGGAACCTTTACCAAAAATACAAAACTTCCTCCTCCCTGACTGATTATAAGCAACTCCATAACAAAGTTAAACAGCCCATAGCCTCTCACCGAAAATCTTATTTTTTCCTTACTTCAAAATAATCACAATACTAACCCTAAAAAGTTTTGGAATAGTGTCTCTACACTCCTCCACCCTAGTAAAAATAGAAAACCTATGTCCAGATCCTAATGCCTCATCTCTCCTTAGCTACCCAATTTAACTTCTTCTTCATAGAGTCACTAGCCTAACTCACCACATCTTTACAAATAATATACCTTCTCTGCATTCTCTTACCTCCCCCAACAGACACTTCACTACCACCAACACTTCTCAACCCCTGCCTTTACTCTCAAACCTATCCCTATCTCCACCATTAAAAAACTGCTACAAAAATTGAAACCATGTTCAAATGCCCAAGATAACCTCCCACTTAATTCCCTCATGCTTGTTGCCAATGGCTTAGTCTTCCCCACCTCCATCCTAATAAACTGATCAATTCAAGAATCTTATGTGCCACTACTCTGGAAAAAAGCCTTCATCATTCCCCTTCACAAAGGGGGTAACAATATCAACATCTCTAATTTCTGTCCCATTGCCATCCTCTCCCCTATCTCTAAAATTCTAGAAAAATGTATTCAACTACAACTACTACCCGTACTCCTAGATAACCTCCCCCTAACCCCAACACAACATGGATTTAGACCTGGACACAGCACCACCACCACCGCTCTCCTCTCTTTCCTTGAAACTGTCAATTCTGCACATGATGCCAGTAATATCGTATCACCCCTCCTGCTAGACTTACCCAAGCCTTTCAATACTATCTCTCATACCTTCCTCTTGTCTAAACTCTCTTGTCTTAATCTATCCACCTCCTCTATCAACTGGTTCTCCAGTTTCCTCTCTGATAGGCAACAAGCCATCAAGTAGAAAAACTGTACCTCCTCTTTCATAACTACTTCAACAGGTGTGCCACAGGGCTCTATATTAGGCCCTCTACTATTTAACATATTCATAAATGACCTCCACCAGTGTATTCCTAATGCCAGACTCACTCAATATGCCGACAGTTCTACAATAATCTGCTCTGCTGAATCCCTCCCCAAACTTCTGACATTAATTCAAGAAGCCTTCTCTTCAACCAAGTGCTGGATGTTACATAATCACCTAGCATTTAATGCTTCCAAAACTAAATTTATGATATTCACCCCCACAAAATGTAGCACAATTGACAAGAACTACTTCCTCATAACTAGTCAAAACAATATGTCTATAGAAATCGTACCCCACACAAAGCTTCTCAACGTCCTTATTGATGATCAATTAAAATTCGACATTCATCTTCAAACAAACATAAAGAAAACTCACCAAAATGTAAGCATGCTTTATCGTTAAGACATGTCCTGTCTACCACCTTCCTTATTCCCTCCCTCTTGTACTGTGTCCCCTCCTTACTAATCTTTCATCTGATCTAAAGACAAAACTAACTTCCTGCTATAATAAAGTCGCAAAGTTTGCCATTGGAACCAGATCCTCCACCCACCACTGTAATGCCCTCCACATGCTAAATTGGCTTGAACTGCCCAACTATCTCTCCTACATACTTACTTATGCATATAAACTCGTCTTTAAACCCTTTCTCTGCCCCTCTCTCGCCTCCACTCTCAAAATGCACCAACCAGATAGATTACTCAGGTCCAACAATCAGAACTTGCTTGAACTATACAAACCTGTATGCACCCCGGGCAAACATTAGTTATCCTTCTCTCTAGCAAGGCTCTCAAATTCCCTTCCACCATAAATTCATACCACCAATAACCCCTCTTCCTTCAAGACCCTACTCCATTCTCACCTCTTATCTCACAAGGAATGTTCATGCTCTCACCCCTCCTAATTTCCCTCTGCCTCTCCTCACTTTCTACCTCTCTTCTCTCTCTCCCACTCTCTGACTTACTACAGCCTTGATCCCCACATTGTACTTATTCTACCTTTCTTGCCAATTCCCTCCCACCCTCCTCATACTGTATTTCCCCGAAAAGAAGACCGGGTCTTATACTTTTTCCCCTGGCAAAATACACATTAGGGCTTATTATAAGGGGATGCCTTATTAACCCCTCCCCGTACAACAATCTACATTTATTCATTTATACATGTACAAAAACTGACATTCATTCATGTACCCAAATCGACATTTATTCATGTACAAAAATCGACGTTTATTCATATACACAAAATGACATTTATTTGGTACTTTTCCATTATTGGGCAACAGTTCTAGGTAGGTAATGCGTTAACAGTTGTGCGAGAATTCTACATAAACAGTGCAACAAACATTTCAACTTCAGAATATCTACACCTTGGCTTTCACAGTGCAATATTTTATGCTTAGCAAAAAGTGCAGAAAAATCTCAATACATGGGTATTAGAGGAGGGGAATAAAAGAGGTAAATAACTGCCACTTTTTGAGTGGTGATGCTTTCTTTATTCCTTACCCAAACCGTAAGAGAAGAATGATGGAAAGTCATAAAAATGAAGTCTGGGAACTAGTGGCCTTACTTTGTAATTATCTCTTGATAATGAAATGTTACCTTAATACAATAAAAACTGACAAGAGCTTGCTGGCAGCTGAAAGCAGAAGCAATCCAATCTGTTGCCCCAATAACAGAAAAGTTATTCAAATATAGTCGTGTCATCTTCTTCTGGAACATTGTCCTAAGTCTCCAACCCCCGAATTCCGGCCTGAATTTCTTGTGACTCCATTTCCTGTAGAACCATTGGCCCCAATCTGGCATGCCTAGCAATAGAGCTTTCCTTAAATGATCACTACTTGTTCATGTAGCCTGCTCATAGTGCATTGGCAACAGAGCTGTCAGTGATTTTGTCCCATGAATTCTTCACCCAAGTCATGACCTCTTGCAGGCTAGGCTTCACAAAGTTTCCACGCTGATTTCTCTTCATTCTATTTTCAATGTAGTCACTGAGTTCCATGCGCAAATGATCCTTGAATGGCTTGTTTATTGCAATATCAAGAGAATGGAGACAGGCAGTCATTCCTGCGGGAATCATTATTTGATCTATTCTTCTCTGTGCAAGGAAGTTCTTCATGTCTTTAACATGGTGAGAGTTGGCTGAATTCCAGACTAGCAGACCTCTTTCTCCACCTTGCAAAACAAGTGGCAGCATTGCATCGACCCACTTCCTTTTAACTGCTGTGTGCACCAGGCTTTTTTGGTTTCAAGAATGTAAATGCCTGAAACACATTCAATCTTATCTTTCTTGCCCTTACTAAAGATTGGAGGTGGGGTTTTCTTTCCATCTAGACGAATTGCCAAAATACAGGTAACAAGTGCACTTTTGTAACCAGTGGAGGGAATGTAGATTGACGAGCACCCCTCTGATCAATTGTTGTTTGAGATCTTTGGCCCATAAACACTGCAGTTTCATCCATAGCAATCATGTTGGAGAGTTGGTATTTAGAAAAGTCGATGCCATCAACAAAGACTTGAATGCAAGCGCACGTTTAATAACTTCAGTATCTTCCAGCTTGAACAGTGTTGTCGATCTTCTTACAGACAGTTCATATTGCTGAAAGAAGCCATCCAGCCAATGTTGTGATGCTTTGAATTCTTCTGGGGATATTTCTAACTGTGGTGCCATTGCAAGGGCAAATGTTTAAATATCATCCCTGTGCACAACCAAAGCCTTTGCTCTCCTGTTAGCAATCCATTCACAGATGATGTCTTCCAGCTCAAGAAATAATGGTTGCCGACCTGACCCACACCTGCCCTTCTTAGCATTTCCCTCATCCGCCTGTTGACTGAGGTTATCATACTCTGCTCGCCATTTTCGGACCAGTCAGAGATCCAACTTCTTCTCTTTGCAGAAAGCCATTAGAATCTTTGCCCGGGAGTCCTCCACGATTCCTTTCTTGTACTCAATGGAATAGCTCTTTCTTTTTGCACTCATTTTGTCTGGGGGGGGGGTAATTGAAAACTTATGAGACAGGGGTAGCAACAAAAATGGCAACAGTTAAGAAGACACAACCACACCCGTTCGTTATCAAGTGCACACGTTTTACGTGCGTTGTCTGTACTTTGACCAATCAAAGTACACTCGCCAGTGTTTATGGGCCAAGGATCTCAAACATCAAGTGTGAGTGAGGATTAGGGTTACAGTAAGAATCATGGAAGACTCCCAGGGAAATAATCTTACGATTTTCTGCAAAGAGAAGAAGTTGGGTGTCCAAATGGTCCGAAAATGGTGAGCAGAGTACAATAACCTCAGTGAACAGGTGTCACTAATATTATTATTTTATAATTCAACACGTCCATTGTGTGTTGTTGACGATCTTAACTGGGGCTTATTTTTGGGGTAGGGCTTACATAATGACCACCCTGGAAAACAAAGCTAGGCCTTATTCCCTGGTTAGGTCTTATTTACGGAGAAATACGGTACTTTCTACTCCTACCCCCCCCCCCTCCTGCTATCACCCTGAACTACCCACATTTCTCTTGCTGGTGCATGTTACACCATTATATGTTTTTTTTAAAAAAAGATGCATGTTACAACATTATATGTTTAAAAAAAAAAAAAAAAAAGATTTTCATTTTTGTAATAAGATTTTCATTGTTTGTATACTATTATGTTTTAAAACTATTCTATATATTGTTTGTTGGTATATTGTCTAATTTTTAACCATGTTGGAGCTTTTCTCCTCAGGATTCCATTGAAAATGGGCTCTTTTGGCCCAATGAACTATCCTGGTAAACAAACTGTAAATAGAAAAATAAAAAGTAAAATAAATAAATGTGAGGGGACACAACATTATGACAAGTGTGTGTGTGTGTGTGTGTGTGTGTGTGTGTGTGTGTGCGCGCGCGCGTATGTATGTGTATATGCCTGTATCTATATACCTATATCTATATAAGACTTATATATATATATATATATATATATATATATATATATATATATATATATATATATATATCAAAACTTCAAAACTGGTGCTCGAGCCAAAACTGTGTGCATGGTATCCACATATAAACAACTGTCATGCTGTTTTTCTGTTGTAGCTGTTTATATATATATATATATATATATATATATATATATATATATATATATATATATATATATAAACACAAGCATACATACATAAGTCTACACAGTTGTACAGTCTTAGTACATCTACATTCTTGCAGGAAATAATGATTAAATGGGATTTGTACTGTAGAAGGGAAAGTATTGTTGTAAAGAAGATTCGTCTTGTTACATTTCAGTACAGGAATGTTTGTAAAGATTTCAGGAGATATAATGAAGATTATACTTGAGAAGTAAGTTATAAAAGTATGTATGAGGGACGATATTATTATTTAATGGGAGGATAGTGGTAATAGCATTTGACTTAGAGACCATAGTATGCTATTAGTTTTATATATGCTGCCTATTCCTTAATGGTATATCTGGAAAGTTTATAACTTTGGTATATAGGGAATGCATGAGAGGGGTAGAGAGGTGGATAGGGCCAGTTAGAGAAAGAGTGAGAGAGTGAGAGAGAGAGAGACAGAGAGAGATGACAAGTAGTGTTTAAGGGAGGCTGTGAAGAGGACTATATTGATTCAAATGCATGATGGAAACCTATTGGGGTTTACTGATTTAAGTACGGGGGGGGGGAGTTAGGATATGTGATAAGTTTGTGCTTTCAATCTCAGCCTGATGATATAGTAATATATTTTTGCAGTACCTTCTTTCCAGCTTCTAGCAACTGAAAAGGGTTTAACATTTGTCAGGTCATATTGTCTGCATTGTTTGGAGAGATTATCAGTTCCATATGATCTTCAGCATTCATTATGTAGTCATTGTTGCATAGTAGAGTGATGCAGTCCTCTCTGCAAGATCACACTGTAAAGGATTTCTGCATTTAGTTAAAAACTGTTACTCTGGTCGTTAATGCAGAGGACTAGAGGACTAAAGCCCTGACTTGTTAATGAGGGTCCAAATGTAAAATAAAGTCAGCAAGCAAAGGAGAGTAGTAGTGCTGGAACTGAATCCATCCTCAAGTCTTGGGGAGTACCTTCGTGAGGTGGACCCTGATTTTACAAAATCTTACCAAGATGACACGGATATATAAACTGTATTTTATATAGCATATATCATGGACAAAAGTAGGTTAAAAAATAAAATAGATAGATGGGTGCACAAGTCCCAAGAAAAAAAAGTGTCCAATCCTGGTATGTGCACTGGTGCCAGGACTGGAAAAAATGATAGTGTAGAATCCTCAAAACACAGAAACATTCCTACAATGGGGTTAGGCCAGAGTCAGGGGGAGGATGGCCCTCCTGTTGTAGAAGGAAGTTGTGGTCCAAATAAATGACAAAAACAGGCCAAAGAGAGCCATAAAGATGACGGATTGGACTATTGAGCATAAGAAAGAAATCATGTATTGTTACTATTATGTAAGAAGTGTAGAATTTCCATACAGAAGATATACAAAAAAGATTAAGAGAGAAATTAGAGGAAAGAAAAATACTTGCACAAGAAAAACTGTCAAAAGCTTCAAATGCAGATTTGTTTTCATTAATATACAGTATCAGATTCATGAAAAGATTATATAGACCACAAAACCTTGGGCCTTTTTGGAAGGTATAAAAAAGAAATAAGGACATGGGATAGAAAGAGAGATCTGATGTGGTGTAATATTTATGCAAAGGAGAAAGCCAAATTAATTAATACAAATGCAGCTCTAAAATTATTTGAAGAAAAATACAGGCAAAGGCATCTACATATACAACATTTCACAAAGCAAAAAATAAGATCACAAAGGGGGACCATAGAATAGAAGATTAGTAAAGTAGAAGTGAAAACTTGACGATGAAGTTATGGAATACCCGTCTCAGCCTGATGGAATAATGAGTCGCCCATGTAAGGAGAAACAGGAGGAGCAGGAGACATCTGAAGAAGAAATATGGACATGGGAAAAAAAGATATTTAATATGGTGCATTATTTATGCAAAGGAGAACGCAAATCTAATCAGTATAAAAAAGCAGCACCAAAGATATTTGAAGAGAAATACAGGCAAAGGCATCCAGATATGAAAAATTCTACAATACAAAAAATAAGAAATCAAAGGGTAAAGTTGAAAAGAGGATTGGTAATGAAGAAGTTGAAGAAATAGAAACTGAAGTTAAGGACTACATGTAAAGTCAAGGATTTAGTGTAGAAAATTTAACTCTGGTAACATCACAGCATGATTTAATAATGAATCCCCAAATTAAGGAGAAGCCAATGGAATGGGAATCATCTGTTCAGTTGCCATATGAAGATACTTGAAACCACTACAAAAGTTAAGCTGGAGTTGCACAGCAAGGAAAAGAACAGGAAACTGCAGCAACTCTGACATAGCCAATGTTGTGGAATGATAGGCCAGTGAGCTCCCATATGAAAGAGCAATGGATGACACAGGGTGAAGCTGAACAGAATATAGCGCAGGAAGATTTTCTTGAACTTTCTGTAGAATGCCTGCAGGAAATGGAAAGCAAAGAATGTGCCCTTAGTTTAGAAGAACATGATCTAAGGGAAGAATTGCTTGATTTAATAGAGATAGACATATTAAGGTCAAGGAAAGAAACAGACTACAGAAAGTCAATAAGAACCAAAATGTTAGACATTTGATAAAACAAATGATCACAGTAATCAAGACTGAACATAGAAATTCATGTGATATAATAGAAGTAAATAGGATATATTACTGTGCAGCTAAAGTAATAACAGATAAAGTCTTATCACAATAACACAGGGCAGTAAGGGAAAGGAAAGGAAGAAATCCAATGCCATCATGAAAGTACTGAATAGAGAAAACAATAAAGCAATTAAGATAAGACATGTCACTGTTAAAAGAGTACAGAAGAAGAATAGATCAACAAAAATATTTAGAAAGATAGATGTGATAAAAGCAACACACGGTATTAGAACAGATCAGAATCTTTTGTACAGCATTGCAAATAAACTAAAGATACCAGTACAGGCAGAAAAACTTAAAAGATAAGCAGATAAACATAAAGGAAATGTACAAAATAAGCAAGTTATTGCTGACCCAAAAAAAGTTTCATAGAGAATTAGGAAACAAGGCAAAAGGAATAGAAACACCACCAAAAAAGAAGAAATAAACACATTTTAAAGAAATATATATGAAATTCCTGTGGAACATAACAAAGATGCTAAATGGAAATAAAAAGCAGCAAAAGAAAGAATAAGAAGTTCAAATGTACATAATCTGAAATGGGATGAAGTAACAGCCAGAGAAATTGACTCAAAATTAAGAAAAGCTCCTAAATGGAAAACTCCTGGCCCAGATGCAGTAACTAACTTCTGGCTAAAAAGTATTAGCATCTTTACATGAAGATTTAGCCATGAGTAAGAACTATTTATATGCACACCCTGAACAGACGCCAACCTGGTTAACAACAGGAAAATGATATTCGTCCTTAAAAGTGAACTTGTAAGATATCCTAAAAATTACAGACCAATAACTTGCCTTTCAATGATGTATAAACCATACATTGGAATTGATACCAGCAGAGTTTATAGTCATTTATAGTCATTTAGAATCAATCATGGCAATAGAACAAAAGGGTAACAAAAGAAAGTCATATAGAACAAAGGATTATTTGTTGTTAAATAAAGTTGCAATGGAGGATTGTATAAAGGGGAATAATCTAAGTATGGAATAGATAGACTACAAAAAGCATTTGACAGGATCCCACATTCATGCATAAAAGAGTGTTTACAGATGTAAAAGATACAGCCTACATCTTTCGATTATATTATAGTGACCATAAAACAGTAGCAAACAAGTTTGCAGCTAAGCCATGATAAAGGATAAATTATTATCCCAGGGATAAAAATTCAAAGTAGGATATTCTAGGGTGATTGTTTGTCACTGCTGCTCTTTTGTCTTGCCTTTAACCCATTAATCGGTCTACTAAACCGATTAGGTCATGGCTGCAATTTGTTTCCCAGAAAACAACAAAGTATAAAGACTTCTCATCTTCTTTCTGTGGATGATTTAAAACTGTATAGTTCATTGGATGAGAATTGAAAGCAAAACTGCAAATGGTCAAAACCTTCTCAGATTATATAAGAATGTCATTTAGTCTTGACAAATGTGCAAAAGTAACCTTTAAAGCAGGAAATCTGCAGCATGAATTAAATATCAGTCTGGGAAGGAATGTGATATAAAGGAACTTGAGCAATAGGGTGTGTATAAATATTTGGAATTGATGAAGGATCGACAATAAAACACAAACAAATGCATATAAAACTTAGCAAGGAATACTTTAGAAGACAAAATTAATACTGAAAACAGCTCTAACATCTAGGAACAAAGTCTAAGCTATAAACTAATTTGCTCTTCTTGTTCTGACTTACAGTTTTAGGGCGACTGACTGACATCAAAAGGTATTGGATCAGCTGGACAGGAAAACAAGAAAAATGCTTCATGCTTATCAAATGATTTATAAAAATCAATGTATACCAAAATTATACATTCCTCATTCTGAAGGCAGTATGGGCCTCCTCGAAACTGATTACGTTTTTAATTTATTTAATTTAATTAATTGCAGTTGTAGGATTGCATACATATTTGCTGACCTCACAAGATAAAACATGAGGAGAACAAGTCTAAGATGACTTCTCTGCTTAGTTTAGCAGAAGGATATTGATGTCAAGTGGGAATGGAAATCAAACAAGAAACAGATAAAAATCAGGCAGCAACTGAACGTGTGAAAAAGCAAATGAAAGAATGTAAGGTGAAGGCTCAAATGAGAAGACAAGAAATGTGGAAAAGGCATAAATATAGTGCAAGTATAGAAAACTCCTGGAACCACCTCATTTTGATCAGGATTTACTCAGGATTGGTTAAGGAGAGGCGAATTTAAAGCAAAAGTTGAAAGGTTAATATTGGTGTCCCAAGACAGTGGACTGCATACAGATCGGTTTACAAAGTCCATTGAGCATGTTGGAGAAACCGAAAAAGGCAGGTTTTGTAAAACAGAATTGGAAACAGCCACACATCTTGTTGCTGGGTGTGATACACTAATGGCAGAAGGCCTGTATACTGAAAGGCATAATAATGCGGCAAGACTGTTGCATTGGGGACTTTGCAAACTTTATAATATTGAAGTAGCTGAGAAGCATTGGAAACATGAGCCACTAAGTATTATAGAAAATTATTAAGTTTATATGGCATGGAATCATCCATTTACCAACAGTTCAAAAAATAGATGTGAGAAAACAAGATATAGTAGTTCAGGAAAAGAAGACTAAAGTAGCACTGATCATTGAAATTGCTACAGCCAGTGATTACAGTGTCTTACGTACAGAGAGACACAAAGTCATAAAATACCAGGATTTGCTGGTACAAATGAGGGCAATGTGGAAGAAAGATACCTAGACAGTTACAATAGTAGTAGGAGCAATGGATCTCATAAAAAATAATTTACAGTTGTATTTAGATATGTTACCGATACATGTTCCTCCATATGAATTGCAGAAGGAATCAGTTCTGGGCATATTGCAGGTGTTGCAAAGAGCAGTTTTGGCTAACAAAGATTGAAACAATACTAACTTCATGAACTTTAATCATACTTTGACTTAGGAATGGGGTCCATTCTCATCATGGTATTAGAAACCCAAAAGTCTTGGAGAAATTAAAAAAGTGATGATTAATTTATTTTTGCAGTACCTTCTTTCCATCTTCCAGCAACTGCAAAGGGGTTGACATTTGCTAGGGCATATTGTCTGCATTATTTGGAGTGATGATCAGTTCCATGTGCTCTTCAGCATTCATTATGTAGTCATAGTTGCATAGTAGAGTCATACAGTCTTCTCTAGGTTTACTATCAAAATTTTGAAAATGTTTTTGCGTGTAATTACTTACTCGAAAAGCATTATCAAAATTAATAGCTACCAATAAAAATAACAAAACAAAAAATTATCTTACCTTAACATCCAGTGACGTTCAACACATATTTTGCAGGGGGGCAAGCCCCCATGCACCCCCACACCCCCTGCTACTTATATATTACAACTCCAAGATTGCACTACAGTGGGGAAAAGGGCAAAGTTCCTGATCCCCACCATAGTGAGATCTCCAATCAGTACGTCGATCTCACAACAGTGAATGCACACTAGTATTCGCTGTTGCGAGTCCATCATTTTTGAATTGCCATTATGAAAACAGACCGTGAAAATAATTAGGAGAGACAGAGTCAATAAATAAATTTCACGGTCTGTTTTCTGTACGGTTTTTTGTCAAGCCAGGGAAACACCGGCTTCACTATGAATATATAAGTAGACCCACAATTCCAGTCAATTTTAAATTGTAACTTTAGTTCAATACTTATAGTGACATTTTGAGTTTTACTACTCTTCTGAGTCTGATTAATTACACTCTTCATAGCGACATAGGCTTCTAACAGCGACAGCTGTTCCATGGTGACATTATGTTTTTGATCATTTTGCATATAATACTGATCGTCTAGCAGAATATGATATCAGAGCAACTGAGATTTTTGAGATAGTTATTAAATACTATGTATAAATCATTTTTATGATACTAATCTTTCACAACAGCATGTATTTCATATACACAGCTTTTTATATATCTTTTTAGTCATTGATCGAACCTTGCATATCCTTCTATATGATTTCTACATATGGTTTTTGTAAAATATGTGATACACATAATTATTAATTACTGTATCTGGTTTTAAATGTTATAAAAGTTTTTAACTTTTAGTTTTTATACATAATGTCGCAGTCTGCAGTAACAAACAAGTGTTCTAGTTGTTTTAGTAAGCAACAGATTTTATCTGGGATGATTAGCTAGCCCTATACTTTGACCAATTAATTAAGATACTGATTGACTAATTAGTTAATAGACATAATGTTTTTACTGATTAGAAGTACTATATAAGCCTTGTTGTATTAATGTGAACTAGATCTGAAGAAGCGTACAGTGTGTACGAGAAAGCGCTCATCTTCCTTATTTTTGTATTAATAAAGAAGAATTCTTTTGCAGCATCATCGTGGTGGTTCCTCATCCTTGTGTTTTGTAAACTTTTGTCCTGCTTAAGCCTTAGAGGTGAGGATCTTTGGAGGTTATTGCTGGGATTGTGACATATATTAATGTGACAAGGGTACAGTTTTTAAATCTTTCCACCTTTATTTATCAAATGTGTGACACAGAGCAAGTCACTTAATGAGACAATGCTTTGGAGCAATTGGGAGTTTATTCTAAGCTCCTTAATGGTCTCCAGGCCTGCATGCCTAGTAACTATGAACATGTTGTCATTGTTTGTTATCTATTTGCAATACCCATTTGTTAAACAGACAGGCCCACTGGATGCACAGTCCCTTTTCATTCCCTATTGCTTAGATGATTTAGTTCAGGAAATGTTATGGCAATATCACCAATTGTTGACTGCAACATATGCAATTTATTCATAAAGGGCAGCAAGGCACTGCATTTGTAGATGAAACACTGAAATGCAAAGTTGTTTGCCTGCAGCAACATCTGCATTAGTAATATTTCTCTTAAAAGCAGAATTTTTCAGTCAACTTCTATTCTGCTGTGCATATTGACTTAGCATATGTTACCAGGTGGTTAATATTTCTTATGCTTTTATAAATACTATTCTATTTAATCTGTGCTACACATGACTGGATCTTATGTTATGATGCTAGTAATCTTTATACGATTTCATGTAGTTCATGCAAATAAAGTACATGTAATTTATTTCTTTATAACAATAAGGGGTGTACACAGTCCACAACGTGTCTAGTTGGGCTCGCTGTGGATGAAAGTACATTATGTTATCATCTGGTCATTTTTTAAACAGTTTTTAATCTGGCCTTATAAAACTAGTGTGTGTGTGTGTGTGTGTGTGTGTGTGTGTGTGTGTGTGTGTGTGTGTGTGTGTGTGTGTGTGTGTGTGTAATATTTGGCTACTGTGTGATGGTGTGAAACCAATTTGAAGTATTTGACTTTGGTCATTATTATTGCTATTTAATGTTTCTTTTTTTGACACAAATATCTGAAATGGATGTGTCAACATTGTAACTATGATTGCTGAGATTGGGAAATGTCTGTGGATAAAAATTACTGACCCTGCTGAGATAATAAAATTAAAAAGTCATTAGTCTTTCTTTGCAGGACTAGTGTACATTTGTGTAAAGCAAATATACTTTACCTCTGCCAGTTTATCACAATCAAACATATGATTTGTATACAGCTAATAAAGTGTCCATGACTGTTGAGAGTGTGACACCCGTGCCCTGGCCCAGCAATCAAGGAGCCCCAGTCCTCACCACTAACACCAGAGCGGGTGTCTCATATATGAGGGAAGGATAACAAATACACACAGTAAAGTACAATTTCCCTTAACAGCACACAGAGATCACAGTCAGTCTGGGGCTGGTCGCTCCCTTGCTCTCCAGGTCCCCAATAAGACTCCTCACTGGCACAGCTATAGGGTCCAGATCTCAGCCTAGTGGGCAAGCTAAAACCTCTAGCACACTCTCTGTCCAACCAGTGCTTCGTGTCCCTGCCCAAGTATCTGACACACACACAATTTGAGATAAGAGTTTATACAACCACACAGACACTTCTGGGAAAGGCTGGCACATGTTTTCCAGCTGTGCCCCTTTCTCCCAGACTATATGGTAGTTCCACTTGCCACCACCCACTAATACTTATCAGCTACTCAAAGACCCTTAAAAGGGTGTCCATTTATTACTGTGAAATATTATTATCCAACTGGTAGTTGTGACTAAACAGTCAAGGCTTATTAGGGTGACTTGGTACAGGATCCTTATATACATGCAATGTACTCTTATAGCTTAACTTATCTCTACACAAAACAGCCACAGTTAAAAGGTTTTAAAATAGTTAATAATAAATAATTAAAACCACAAGACAATAGTTTCTACTACACAGTGCTAGTCAAGAGTTCAGAGATCACACAGAAATACTTAAAATAAATCAGTAGTACAGTTCTGACATCACAGAAAAACACTTAGTCTAATCTTTCTAGCTCCTAGCTATTTCTGAAAGAAAACACAAGTCTAAGATAACTTACATATGAGCAAGACAGTGCTGTGAGTTGGATGACCGAGACAAAAAATGCGTAATGCCTTCTGATTCTCTCTGTTTAAATTGCTATTGCAGTCCTGATTCCCATTACATAATTTTTTACACTTTCCTGGTGTTCCCAGGCTGATAGAAACTGCATTTACATTCTTTTACACCTAGAAACCAGAGCAGTAAAGGACATTCCATATGTAAATTCTGGTCATTAACATTAGCCTTAAAACAATAGACAGGAAGCCTTCATCTAGCCTGTCTGGAGCCGAATTGTAAACATAAAAGACAGTCATGAAATAATTCAATTTCAAAGGCCAGACAAGAAATGCTTGACTTAGCTTTCTTTACAGCAGAGGGCAATGTTGCTACATTGTTTAAGTTCAACATTTCACAGCATATTCTTTCATTTAAGAAAACAAGCCTGTAATTCAACATTCATATTTACAAATTACAGAATTATGTATAAAGTCCTATCTGGCTAAGCTGGCAGCCTTCACAGAGAGTACAAATATTGTTGGATAATAATGACAGCAGTTTCAGTAGCCTTTTCTGGTTGAAATGTTCAGAAATGGGTTTTTCCGTTATTATTGATTCATAAATTTTAGTTGAACAAATGTGAAACTACATTGTAAAACACACTCTAAACTTTTGCTGTATTAAAATGTTTTTTTATCCCAGTCAAAACACAACAGTGACCATCCTTTATTTCACAAATACTGTTAACCAACTAAGAAACAAAGGCAACCTCATCGCTTCCCATTTCATTGATCTCTTGAACGCCTTTGATACAGTCTCCCATCAAAAACTCCTCTGGGAACTGTCCAGCATAACCTCTGAAAATAATCCCTGAACTGGTTCCATAGCTACCTATCTGATATAAAACAAGCCATTAAATAGCAGCAGTCACTTCCCCTCCTTTGCCCTTTACTTTAGGTGTTCCACAAGGCTCCGTCCAAGGACCCCTACATTTCATCATTTTCACAAATAAACTAAGTACTGCCTCTAATCTTACCACCATCATACAATATGCAGATGATTCAACCCTTATCTTTTCTGCCCTTACCCTCCCTAAACTTCAAGAAATCACCCAACTATAATTTGCTGCAATAGAATTCTAGCTATCCAACTCCCAACTACTCATAAACCCATATAAAACAAAAGTAATGCTTTGAACCTCCAGGAATTACACTGAACAAAAATCCTCTTTTCACCTCTAATTAACTAACAAAAACAGGATAGAAACAATCTGCCAAACTAAATTATTATGTGTCCTAATAGATGGCAAACTAAAATTTAACAAGATTGTCAGCCGCTAGGCTAGTTGGTTTTAGTTTGCATAGTAATTTTATTTATTTATTTTATTTATTTATTTGCAGTTGGTTTACCAGGATAGTCCATTGGGCCAAGATGAACCCATTTTTAATGGAGTCCTGGGGAGAAAAGCTCCAAAAAAAAAAGCAAGGTTACAAAAAGGTTTTAGATTACAATTTTTTAAAAATCTTACTGACTAGAGCAAACATTACTAATAGTACAGACTAGTGAAGAATGCTACAGCTTATACAGGCTAGTAAAAAGGGACATTACAGTATAAATACTGAGAAGCCATTACATATTTGGAAGCTTACACTAAGAGGTACATTCCAATGCATTCTTTGTAATTAGCTTAGAAAGTACAAGGGAAGGATGTATGAGTTAGGAGAAAAAGTAAAAGGAAATTGCCAGTATAAAGAGGGGGGAGTAAAGAGAAAAGGAAAATGCCAGTGTAAGTTATGTGGGGTGGGAGCAGGAGCATTTCCACTGGGATAGTAGATGAGAGTGAAGAGATTTTTTGAATATAAAGCTGTTAGAGGTGGTACGAATGGATGGTGGAAGAGAGTTCGAGATGTGCTAGGCCATAGGATAGGAGATTTTTACCAGGGGGACGTGTTGGTTTGTACAATTCAATTAAGTTTTGGTTGTTAGACCTTAGTACTCTGTCAGGTAGGTGCATTTTAAAGGCAAAGGAAAGGGAGGGACAGAGGGAGGGGTTGAAAATGAGCTTATGTGCAAGAGTAAGTTGTGTATAGGTGAGATGATTGGGTAGTTCTAGCCATTTTAGTTTGTGGAGAGAAGAACAGTGGTGGGTGGAGGACTTGTGGCTAGTAGCGAACTTGGCGATTTTGTTGTAGCAAGAGGAAAGTTGTGTTTTAAGGGAAGATTGTAGATTGGTTAGGAGTGGGGCTCCATAGAGAAGGGAGGGGATAAGAAATGAGGTAGAGAGAGTGATTTTAGTGGAAGGTGTAAGATAGCGATTTTGTCGGTATAGCATGCCTAGTTTTTGATGGGTTTTTTGATATTTAGTTGGAGGTGAGAGTTGAATTTAAGCTGACTGTCATAGAGCCAAGGAAGGCAGGATAACAGCGAGAACCTATCAGTGGAGTATTGAATTGCAGAAGGTAAGTACAGGGGACAGGGGTTTAGTAGGATAGAGTGGACTATATTGTTTTAAGAAAAAGAGGGAAAAAAGAGGTTAGAACTTAAACAGAATGCAAGAAGTAAGTGAAGAAGTGGGAAGTCAAAAATAGTAGGGGAGGGTGCCATCTAGTGGACAAATGCTGAAGTGCACCTGCGGCTCTACCAGGGCAATCCCTGGACTGGATTGTATTGAGGAGAGAATGGAGCTAGTGTAAAACTGGGAGCTAGAAGAGGGCAAGTATGGGAGATACAGAAATTAAGAAGGGTTTGGCTGCTTGCTTTCCTGGCAAGGGAGCATACTGAAACACCTAGCAAGGCTTTAGATAAATTTAGTAATACAAAGGATTAGCAGCAGTTGCACATACTTCCTTAGTTCCTTCTAGGAGAAGCTTGGTTCAATTCCCATAAAGGGGATGAGGCATCAGAGCTTGTTTTAATTTAGTTTAGGTCTAGGCGTTCAGCCAGGTATAGTCACACAGGGTAATGCAGGGTAAGAAAGCTGGAGAACAGGAGAGAATGTTGAGAGAGAAATTGTACTTTAGTAAGCAAAGCAGAAACACATTGGCTCTCAGCAGTATTAATATACAGATATCAAGTGGGTGATAAAAAAATCAACAAATGTTCAGAGCAGCAATTAGTTTAAGATTTAAAACCCTTGGCTAATACTTTGTTCCATTTGAGTTGCAAATACATAAATTACAGCAGAAAAACAATGTATGCTTCTACTCGTATGTCTATGAGTACACTAGCAAAGAAAAGGTATAACACTAAATGGACTACTATTTTATACAATGTGTTATGCATAGCTCATTAAAAAACCCACATGAAACTCGTGTGATTCTCTACGAAGGTAAATACTATCTTACAAACTTCAGCAGATAATCTACAGCCAGAACCTACCTTCTTCCAGTTCTTCTGTACACCTGAATAACCACAAATTAGAACGAGTAGCACCAAACAGATACAAGGCAGCAGGTCAAACCAGGAAGGCAACCAAACAACGTAGGATGGTATAAAATAATTTAATGGCACAAAGTACCACAGATTAAGCACAACGCTTTCATAAAAAACTTCATCAGAATCATAAATTACAAAACAGCACCACCTGTTAAATACCCAACCCATACATTCATGCCCAATGAAATTTCACTACCAATTAAAAAGCTCAAATATTTTAAAGAAGACAAAACACAAATACAACTAAGTACATATACCTTACTTTATACAACCCTAAAGTAAATGCTATTTAAAATACATCCTACAAATTTATTCTATACAATATAAGATTTTAATCTGAGTATGCTAACAATGGACAAATTGTCACTGAGACCAGGGGGGACAGTGGCATTCAATTTCAATTGCCAACATAACTCCTTAGCTTCCAATATATCTTCCCATGGTCCCCCTTGGTAATCCATCGGCACACATTCCAACACAAAAAAACCCAAAACATGGTCAGAATAATTAGCAATATGCCTAGCAAGGACATTTTTGAATCCCCCTTCCTCATGTCTAAACCATGCTCATACAAACGCTCCTTAAATTTCCTTTTTGTCTTTCCTTTATAAAAATGTTGACATATAAGGCACTTTCCCACATATATAACTCCCATAGTATTGCATGTACAATGGGACTTAGACCTAAATATCCAAGAACTGACCTCAATATGGTCCCCTTCCACCACCATCCTGCAGTGGGGGCAATTTCCACACCTATAAGTACCCAATTTCTTATAGGTAATGCTTGGCCCATGATCGATAGTAGGATGCTCAAATAAACTTTTTAGGGTTTTACCCCTTCTAAATACAATATGGGGTCTGACCTTGGCAACCTTAGCCGTTTCTTTAAATATGGAAAAAATATTCCATTACTTATAGATTGTCTGCCTGATGGAGCCAGCCTCTTTACAAAATTGGGTAATAAATGCCCCATTCGATTCCATCCTATTCCTTCCTTGATTTCTATTAAACCCAAGCTCCCCTTGGGCCAAACTCATATTAATAAGAGGGACAATATCACCCCTACTTCTTCTATCTTTGATGTCATTCATAAATTTAGACACCAACCCAACAGGGTAACCTCTCCCCTGAAACATATAACCCATTTTTTCACATTCCTTACCAAATTCATTCCAATCAGAAACCATTCGAGCAAGCCGTATGTATTGACCCTTAACTATCCCCACCTTTTGATGATAGGGATGGTTGCTTTCAAAATGGAGAATACTATTGCTATACATGGGTTTACGATATATTGTACTGACCCATCTTCAATTCACAACATCTGTATAGATAGTAACATTTAAATAATTGATGGAAACCATATCAAACTGATGGGTAAATTTCAAAAAGGACGTAGATTCATTCAAGAAATTAATACAACTTTCAATCTCATCTACTGTTTTATCCCACACAACAAAAATGTCATCCAAAAACCGGAGATATAAACTCCATAGTTTTACCCCAAAGTGTGAAAACAGGATACGTCTCTCCCACTGTAGCAAAATAATGTTTGCAAAGATGGGGGCACAAGGCGCCCCCATTGCAACACCTCTCCTTTGCCTGAAATATTGCCCATCTAGGAACACAAAATTATATTTGAGGACTAATTCCATGTATAGGACCAAAACATTAATGATATTATTGTCCAGAGATGTACATTCACAAAGGAAATCATGGAACCATTCCAAACCCACTTCGTGGGGAATGACATTATACAACTAAACCATGTCAATAGTCATAAAAACACAGTTTTCTGAAAACTCTACCATCTTCATTTTACTTAAAAAGTCCCAAGAATCTTTACATATATGCTCAAAGGGATCCAAACAACTTTTCAGAATAAAATCTACATATTTACCAAGGGGGTGAA
Source organism: Protopterus annectens (assembly GCF_019279795.1). Classification (NCBI taxonomy): domain Eukaryota; kingdom Metazoa; phylum Chordata; order Ceratodontiformes; family Protopteridae; genus Protopterus; species Protopterus annectens. The sequence goes on along the minus strand of NC_056730.1, from coordinate 1,120,475,721 downwards.
TCTTGGATTTTATCCCACTAACAGTTGGCCTCATAGGCAGATCATTAATACACTTATGAATTTTGGGTATCCCTAAAATGACTGGCACAACAGGATACTTAACTTGAAAAAACCCAGAAAGCTCATAAATATTTTCTTCTTCACCCAGCATATCCTGCAAGTAAAAATCAATATGCTGAAAGGCCAATTTAATTACACTCAACGAGATGTTTCCTCATATAACTCACTTTGATTAACATGTGATAACATTTTGTTAATATAGTCATCCTTCCCCATGTTGACAATCACATCCCCCTTGTCGGGTTTCATAACCCTAAGCTGCTTATTATGAGAAAGTTCCCACAACAAGATTCTTGGGCACTTAAATTGTTATAAACATTAGAGCTTTTACATTTCAAATTCCTAAAATCGAATTCTACAAATTTTTCAAAAACGCAGTGGGGGATTAAATGTGCTGCTTCTCTTCAAAACATTCCCTACACATTGAACGTCTTCATTAAACATTAATTTAAAACACATTTTTCTAAGAAACAAACTTTATGTCCACAAGTAGGCTTTCAGTTTTGAAGCTGGTTACAGGCACAAACAGTTCGCCCCTACTAAATAGATTAGCATGATCCATGTAACATTTAAAATCACTGTAATTATACAATGTGAAATCACCTGCACAATTACATATTATTTCTACAACTGCATTTGGGGAATAAGAGGGAAAACCCTCGACAACAGTACCTTGCATGCCGCTTTCATCCAAAGAAAGTTCATCTAAATTCACCTCTGTTCCCAATTCTTGTTGTAATAAATTTCCCCTGCCGATAGTTCCCTTGCTGGTAATTCCTGGTGTTGCATTGTCCATTGTTGCCCCTGTTCCTCTGGTTTTCTATTCGTTTGGACCTCCAAGGCCCATTTGCCTGGTTCCCCTCTAAAGGGATTTCTGATTCCAACACACGGTTATCTCGTTTGGGACAACCCTCCCATAGACGTACATCAATCATAGCGTCACTCTTATTGGCTGAAGGCAGAATGGGATACACCTTTCCTTCTACATACGCTACGCGGTCTCTTTAGAACTTTTTCATTTTATTATTTTTCATCCTTTCTATGTCCCCATCTACTTTTTTAAAAATAGACAGGTAATCGCTTTGATACTCAGGAAATAAAAGATCATTGTGAATAATACTGTCCAATCTTTCAGAATCCACTATCAGGCCATCAGTCTTCCTTTGATTGTATTTCACCAGACACTCAAGGAGCTCACAACCATGCCGATCGAAAAGCTGTAAGAGATCCTTATGAAAGGGAGACCCAGCTTTAACCCCATTGGGGAACTTCCAGGACCGGAACCCTTTCGGCACCCTCTTCACTTTGATGCACTTGTGTAAATAGGCATTATCCAGTTGCAATCTTTTGTAACAAAAAATAGATTGCTCCAAAGAAGTGACAGAAGTTTTCAAGGACTCTAAATTTTGCCCCTGCTCCTCAAAGGACACAGCTACCAGAAGCCACTCTTAACATTGTTAGACGGACCACTCTGACAGTTAACCAATATAGCCCCTGAAGAATTGTTAGACACATGACTTCTGTACACCTCACCAATAATTACAGACCTAAATAAAACAGACAAGACAAAACTCAAAACTTGTTATAATAAAACAGCTGAATTCATGGCAAGCACCCCCAAATAAACCCATCACTACACTTCTTTAAAAGAACTTAACTGTCTAGAGCTATATAATCAATTAGCTTATGCACAATTAACTTCACCCTCATGATTAAACCACACCAGCTGTGGGTAATCTTCAATATACCACATCCACATCATTGGTTATTGCTATATAAACTTATTTTTGCACCAGAAAACTGACCCAAACTTAAAAAGTTACGACAGCCCTACTCCTGTAATAAAGAGTTTTGATCCATCGGCAAGCCCTTGTTACTAATAACCAAATCCAATAATAATGCAAACTCAAACTACATTGCTAAACCCTGGAAGTCTATTCCTTATGACATCAAATTGATAGATAAATTTGTTGTTTTTGAAGCCCAACTGAGAAGCATCTAAATAACAATTGGCTCTGGATCTAAATAATAATTGGCTCTGGATCTAAATACCAATTGGCTCTGCTCCTGTACCATTCTCAGTTAGATCCACCTAATTTTTCGCTGTTGCGTCTCTTACATCTTAGTACTTTCCTCTCCTTTTCTCTCCCTTATCTATCAGTATTCCCCTATCTTGCATCCTCTCCCCCTACTATTGTACCGCCACACACACACACACCCATTCTGTAGTTGCTGATTTCTCTTGTAATATTCTGTATGCTTCCAACAACAGTAATCCTGCATACAATACCTTGTAATAAGCACTGATCTACCACATTATTTACAATCTAATGTACTGACTACTACGTAAAACCAAAATGTAAATTTTACTGGATTTTTTCTTTTCTCTCTATATGAAACTAAACATGTAACTTCTATTGGAGTTTTCTCCCTGGGCCTCTGCTGAAAACAGGCTGTTGCCCAGGTGGAGTTTCTTGGTAAACAAAGACAAGTAAATAAATAAATAAATGTCATTGTATTCAAGTGAATTGTAATAAATGCCTTTCTAAAAAAAAATAAGAATAAGCAATCTACATTAAATATTCCTAAGCGCTATATTATTATTTTAAGATAGAGCAAAGAAATGTATTCTAGATACATATCTAACAATTGCTTAGTTGATAAAGACCCTATGGAAATTAATGTTAATGAGGAAAAAATTATTTCAAGTACATATAAATTAATTGTATCGATTAGATACCAGAATGATATTCTTTTCTCAAAATATTGGACTAAGGTAAACTTTTCAATTTCTATTACTCAAATAAAGCAATCCATAACATTAACTTCCAGGTTAATTCATTTTAAAAAACTCTGTTATACACAACAATGCATATCTCACCCCTACAATTCTACATAAATGTAACCATTCAATTTCCCCTTTTTGTCCTTATTGTGAGTCTCAAAGAGCTGGCCTCCTTCATATATTCTGGAGTTGCAAGTATGCCTATAAGCTTTGGAATTCTCTAAAAGCTAATCTCCAAAAGATGGGATACGAAAAATCCACCCTTTCATGGGAATTTACCATGTTACACATATCTCCAGCTGTTCTGACTTAAGTTGCAAACCCACATTCTGATTACCTTATTTATTTTAATCAAGCTATATATTACACTAAATTGGTTAGCTAGATAATCTCTGACATGGGAAGGGCTTAGACAAATGGCAATTAAATATCTAACAGCTCACAAACTTTTGATGTTTAATCGAAATGTATATTCACATTTTATTGATTATTGGAAATTACTACTGAATCATATCTTACAGTAACTTTTCAACTTCTGTTAATCGTAATCTAGACCTTTCCATTAGATTTTATACTTATATTGGTGGAATTAAATGATTGTATTTAGGGTACATTAATCCTTCTTTCCATCTATTTATAAATCCTTCTTTTTTCCCCTGTTTTTTCTATGTTGATGCATCAGTAAGATTACATTGTTTTCAGGTAAATGGCATCTATGTAAATATGAGTGTATATAGTTGTTGTTTTAACTTGATATATCTAACTTTGAATTCTACTGTTGATTTTGACTTTTGATGTACAGGTTATATTAATTAATAAAACAAATAAAGATTATGGAAAAAAAGAATAAAAATAAGAATAAGCAGAGAAGTGTGGGATTAACTTGTAACTCAGACCTGTGTATCAGAAGAAATAAGAGATGGACATATCTATACCAAGGAAACTTAGTTATGTGATGGGAAGTGCAACTAAACAGTACAGTGAGGAATGGTATGAGGCAATTAGAAATATTTCTAGAGATCAGAGAGTGCACCATGAATGAGGACTGGACATTGTGTACATTGTACAAATGTAACTCTCTCATTTAAGAGAATAAAAGCAGTTTGTGAGAAAGACAGGCTTCAAAGGATGCTTACTAAATACTGCTGAGGAAGAAATCAAGCAGGTAACAGTGTTGGTTCTGAACGCCTTAAGTCCTGTCCTAATCCCTTATGAGTCTCTGTCTTTATTTCCGAAACACTGTTCTCTATATTCTGAGATGTAATCATCTTCAGTTTCCTAATAGGTTCTGTATTTCCCCTTAAGTTGTCCCTGAAAGCTTTAGGATATTTCATTCATTTATCATAGGCTGACAGCCTACTTCCATCTCTAAACATAGATTAGATTCAAAATATTCAGGAAAAAATATTTTTACATCAGTAAGAGCACCATTATGCCTTCAGGTAGCTGTGATTCTATATCCAGAAGCTTTGAATTTGTTCAGCAAGTAACCAAATTCAAGAGTGTAGCCAGGCCTACTGAGTGTACTCATCTGGGTACATGTCCTTCTCAGAGTATCTTTCAGAAACATTGTTTACACAATCAGCAAAATTTTAAATCATCTAAACAAATGTTTACAGCAAAGATCTATATACAACATGCTTGGAGATGAGATTATGCCTTTAGAACAAGCCTTTTTATGACTACGGGGGTGGGGAGGGCACAGCACAAAACAATCTATACATTTTAAATGTACGGGGGCAACATTTGGAGAAATTCATGCATTTTTAAAAGTTAGGTTGGTGGGGATACAATAATGTAAAGTCTGAGTACAAAACAGAAATCCTTGCCTAGACCTTGCTCAAACTGGAATGAGAGCAGAAAACGTGAAAAGTGCATTCAATGTATGCCGGTAGTAGCACTAAGTAAAAAGGAGATGCCAGGCAGACCACTTAAGAGTGCAAGTGCTGTCTTTCATTTTTGTAATACTAGTTTGGTCTTTACAAACAGTTCAGGTTAAAGTTTTAAAAAATGACATGATTAAGGCAGTTTCCAGGCAATTTGCAGAGAAAAAGTGTACGTCGCATTCCTACCTCCTGTAGTGTGCACTGCTTCTCAGGACTGCATTATTGGACTCGCATAGTGTGCACATTAGGTTCTAAGTAAATATCAAGCCACAGGATGCTTTTCTTACAAGTTATCAGATCAAGAGCAACTTTGTCACTGGCTGGTGAGGGGGTGGTGACAGATACTATTTACACTGTTTTTATTTTAAAATGTCGCATACAGTAATAAAAAAGTAATACTTTGTAGGAATTGTTACTTGCTGTGATCTTCCAAAATGAGATGTTTTTACCCATTTTTTTCAGTAAATGATTGCACATGAATATTTGCTGCCTGCTGCCGAGCAGAAAATGGCACTGTGCTTGTAAGACTACTTACATTTTGAACAAGTGTAAGGAGATATACAAATCTGAGTATCTTCACTTTTCGAACCCCATATAGGAATGGTTTTGAAAGTACATGTGTAACTTTAGTAATGTGTTAGGAAGTGTAACTAAGTACAGTGAGGAATGGTATTATTCAGCAAAATCACAAAGGTGTTACCTTTCAGTACTTAAATCAGACAGGCCGTTGGTGTACTGTCCTCTATAAATACACTCAGATGAAGCTGCACAAGGTACAGGTGTAGTTATCAAAATGCACTTGGATGAGCTCATGGGTAAGTTACCAGTCAGTCCCATACTAAGCCTTTATACAATATCCCATCACATGCAGCAACATACTCTTTATGAGAAGATGATAGTACCAACTGATGCTGCTTTAGTGACCAGTAAGTCACCTCAGAGTTTGCACTCAAGTTAACCGTCTAGAACACTTCAAAGAGAAAAAACATATACGGCTTAAACCTTCCTCACTCTACATGCCATACATTACCCAGAGAGTAAGACAAAACTGGAGAAGACTATAGCACCTTCTTACTCTAAAGTTTAACATAAATAATTATGCTTGTTAGCCCGTGTTTTGAACAAGAATATCCTAAGGATGGAACAAAAAGCATAGAAAGGGAAAATGGGCATGTCAGAATTAAATGTACAGTAGTGATGTTTTAACCCACAATTATCGCACAATAATTAGCAGGCTGCTTTGTGCAATGATTATGAAGGTGTACAGCAAGGCTTCATTTTTGACAATGTTTAGGTGTATACAGAATTGTAATTATCATACAGGTGGATAGGACGCTGAAGGACATTAAACATGGGATAGCATGCTGATGACTCCACAAGCTAATGAGGAATCATGTAGGCCTACTCCAAATTCTTAAATAATTTCCCCTCATGCCATGCCGCAATACTTAGAACCATATCTCTCAACTGTCCAGATTTTTGCATCACATTTTTGTCTGTTGCTCATAAAATTTGTGGTTTTACGGCAAATCTTTGAGGATTGAAGTCATTAAATAATGACAAACATTTGAGTTTCAGATTTCATATCCTTCTTGAAATGCATGCTAACACAATGCATTTTATTCTCGCAACTTTCTAAGTTTATGAGAGCAATATTTAAAATGTGTCCCTATTTGTTGTCCTTTGTCCCGCATTATTTTTGGCTCTGTCTAGAGTTCTTCTGCCAATAGGTTGAGAGGTATTAGAAAATTTATATTGGCAGTGAATGACTATTTCAGTCTTCAAAGTAACAATGTTGCCCATTGTAGTCAGTGGGTCTTGCAATTTAGCAACAGCTCTAGTTCTGTATTAACAGTAGTATTGAAGGCATAACATGGGAGAAAGCCAAACTCTTAGGGCAAGAAATCTGGACAAACCACAAATAGTGGAGGGACAAAGGCCCAAAAATAGGGACAGATTTTAAACATTGTTTTCATAAATTTAGTTACTAGAATAACTAGATTTCTGTTAGCATGCATTTTCTGAGGGAGTCCGTGTTGTACAGATTGCTTACAGATGACCTATGCCTTGCATATAAAGTGATCTCTGACCCAACTTTAATAGAAATGCTGCACATTCACAAGTCAAATGGCACACAGGTCACTCGCTTAAAGGACCTTAACCTGGTATGTGATATCAACAGAACTTGCTGGAGAGACAGATTTTCTCACAGAGGTTGCCCCACCTTTGAAACAAGCTTCCTATTCAAGTTAAACAAAGCCCATTGTTGGCCCTATTTAAGTGTAATTTGGACGATTGGATGGGTAACCAGAAATTCACCCCGGAGGTTCCACCTGTGTCCCTCTTGGACAGGAGCAATAGGTGATGATTTTAATGTCTGCTCGAACCAGACACCCATTGGAATATGGGTTGAACTTGGTTAGCCTTGTAAGGTCCCTGGGGCCCTTAGCTTAGTAACCTCTTATAATCCTATGATTCTATGAAACTCAAATGTGTGCCATTATTTAATGACGTCAATCCTCAGTGATTCGCCAGAAAGTAACAAACTTTCTGAGAAACAGACCAAAAACATGAGGGGGGAAAATGTGGACATTGTGAGAAATTATGGAGAGTTGAGCGGTACTGTGAGAGCCCACATGCTTGTAATAATAGTGCTGTCATACACAGCAAGCTGTGCTGCTATGGCTGTGGCTATGTGTCTGGCAGATTGGGCTAATGACCGCAAGTATATGCAGAGCTGATTTTCTGCAAGTTCTTCCCTTGAAACACAGGAGATGACTGAAATCTACTTTTTAGACAAAAAACTGACTGCACAACATGCCACCCATTGTGTTGCAGTCTTAATACAGTTTGCATGATAGAGTTTACCTGTCATACATGCAGTATTATAGCTGTCATACTGATGATGGTGTGGGGTCAGTAGCTGTCATACTGGTGATGGAGTGGGGTCAGTAGCTGTCGTACTGGTGATGGAGGGGGGTCAGTAGCTGTCATACTGGTGATGGAATGGGGTCAGGCACATTCACGAATCATGGGGAACTCTTCTGCAAGACTGGCAGTCCTTGGCTTGCACCAGGAATAGGTAAGCGAACTTATTAACATAGAATTTTTTCAATCCTACTACCTCTTCCTGGTGTAATGTACGCAGTTCAGTGTAGCAGTCCAACATTAAGTATGGGTTCTTAGCCCTACCCTAAGTATGACATCATACCAGAGGGCAGACATAATTTTATTTGTGGTGTAGCATTGGGCTCACCACTACCTTACCCCTGGTCTTTGGAATGCTATCTGTAGTGATTAGAGTTTCAGTTAAGTGGCAAATAATTGTATTGGTTTGTATTTTTATTTCTTTGTTTTGCTTTTTAAATACCATTATTATTATTTATTTTATTTATTTATTTATTTATTTTATTTTATTTTACATTTGTTGACTGGGCTAGTCCAACTGGATACATGTCCATTTTTAGTAGAGGCCCGAGGAGAAAAGCTCGAGAAAAGAACAATTTATACAAAATAAAAATATTTAACTATACATTCAAAAACAATTAGATAAGTATACATTCATGTACACTTGTTATTTCAGCAGCAGTAAGCAGATAGGGTAACACTATGAAGATTTTTGTTTCAGTCGTTTGGAGCAACAGTTAACATAGACAATTATAAGCATTAGTCAGTTAACATATTGTGTCGAGGAAGTTGACACAGCACAGTGATGGGTATGAAGACAGCAAATTATTTATATTTTTAGAAAAGAGAGCAGTAGCAAAGGTAAAATAATTGATGTAAAAAAAGGCTAAAGGCAAGGGAAGATAGTATCAGTCGGGCTTGGTGCATGGGCAAAGCCATTGGGATTTTAAGAAAATTCTTAATTGGTTCCTGAAAAGATGGGTGGATGTAGTAGAAGTTAGTTCAGTTGGGAGTTTGTTCCAAGTTTTACCAACAGAGTTAGAAAACAGACAGTCCCCTGATTTGTTTTTAGATTTTAAGGTGGCTGCTTGTAACCTATTTGCGGAACGTAGGGTTGGAAGGTTTTGATAAGAACTGAGGAGGTTACCGAGTATAGGTGTATTTGTAAGATGGTGTAAGATCTTGTGGATAAAGGTGAGTTGCTGGTAGAGTAGCTGATTTTGTATTTCCAGCCATCCTAGTAGTTTTAGATTTTGGAAGTGGTGGGTTCTAAATGGGGTACCCATGGCAAATCTGGCTATGTTGTTGTAAGAAGTTGCCAGTTTATTTAAATTGCTTTTGGTTAGGTTTGTGTATATGGGGGAGGCATACAGAAAGGTCAAAATCAGGTGAGTTTGAGCAATAGTAATCTTGGCTGATGCTGTGAGAAATGGTTTGAGTTTATACAGGAAACCAAGTTTTCTATTTACAGATTTAATAGTTAGGTTAATGTGTGTGTCAAAGTTGCGATTATAATCTATTGTTACACCTAGGAGTTTAGTGGTAGTGTCGGGAGTGATGACAATACCATTATTAGAGGTAAGTAAGAGACTGAGTGGAGGGTCTTCTGTGTGGGCGTAAACAGTAGTAGTTTTGTTTTATTTGGGTTCAAGAGGAGACACTGTTGGTGGAACCATTTTTCCACTGAGGTGAATACAGTTTGTGTCCAGTTTTGGAGTTCAGTTGGAGAGGAAGCAGCACAGATTAGAGTTGAATCGTCGGCATATTGTATGCAGGTAGTTTGGGGAAGGGAGTTTTTCAGATCATTAATGAAAATACTAAAGAGGAGTGGACCCAAAATAAATCCTTGTGGTACTCCAAGAGGGATCAGGAGCTGGGAGGATAAGTTGTTCTCCCAGTGCACTGCTTGTTGTCTGTTTTCAAGGTATGAATGAAACCATTTAACTGCTTGAGTATCAATTGAAAGAGATTTGAGAATATTTGATAGTAATTGGTGGTTCACCATATCAAAGGCCTTGGAGAGGTCTATAAAGAGAGCTGAAGAGAGCAGGTTACTATTTCTATTTTTATTAATGCAGTCAGTAAAGGATAGGAGTGCAGTGGTAATGCTGTGGAAAGGCCTGAAACCGTGTTGGCAGTCCACTAATATGTTATTTTCAAGGAGGTGATGCAGTAGTTGACAGTGAATACATCTCTCCATAACATTTGCTAGGGGTGAGAGGAGGTCTAGAGGGTGGAAGTTTGAGAGTTCATTTGAGTTGCCTCCCTTATGCAAGGGGGTAATATGTGAGATTTTCCAGAGGGATGGGATGTAGGATTCAGTAATGGTTCTATTTATTAGGATGGAGATTGGGTAGGCTAGTACTCCTGCTGCAATTTGCAGGTATTCAGCTAGGAGGACATCAACTGATGAAGTACATGGTTTTAGTTTAAGAAGTAGAGTGTGAATGAGGGATGTGGGAACGGGCTGGAGATGAAATGTTTGGGGTAGATTGGTCAGTGGAGGAGATTCTGTGGTGGTAACAGGTGGTAAGGTGTTAGCTAGGGATTGGACAGTTTCAGAGAAAATTTTTTTAAAAGTGTCAGCAATTTGGTTTGGGGGGGCTTTGAGTTAGGTTAGAGGGGGTAGGAGTTTTGGAGTGACCTGGATGCAGCAGTTTGTTGATTCCTGACCAGAACTTTTGTGGGTTTTGCTGTTGGGTTTGTTGGAGTTTGATGTAGTAGTTTTTTTTGTCAAGGACTATAGCTCCTTTTTTGTGGCATTTCGAAGCTGTCTAAAGTTTAGGTGATCTATTGAGTTTTTTGTTTTCCTCCATTTGGACCAGATTTTATTTCTTAGTCTAATGCTGTGCCTAGTCTCATTAGAGAGCCAGGGAGCAGGTTTGTTTTTAGTTCTGACAGTACATGAGGGAGCAAGGTTAGCAAGGATTTGCAGAAATTTATTGTTAAAGAAAGAGACTGCTTCGTCAAGAGGCAGGCATTTTAGGGGTGACCAGTTGCATGCTTTGAGCTCTGCTTGGAAGTTCACTGGGTTGAAATATTTTTTGTTCCTGGTTGTTCTAAATATTGTTTCATTGGGAATGGCGGCCTTTTTTCTAGTTATGAAGGTAAGGGAATGGTCACTAATTTCATCGGGAAGTATGCCGGGTTTGTAATTGAGGGGGTTGCTGTTAACTAGTATCCAATCTAAGGCCATTTGTTTCTTGCTAAGTTTGTGGGTCCTGGTAAGGAATGTAATGGTTTTGGTGAAAGCCAAATAAGTTTATATGAGTAGTAGGTTTGGGAGCGGTACAACCATTCCAGTCAATATTAAAATCACCAGAGTATGGTTTCTTGTGGGAGTGTCATTGAGAGCCAGCTAAGGGTATATTCAAGAGTGTTAATGTTATTTCCTGGGGGGATATATTAAACATATTAAATTATTGTTTAAGACATAGGCATACATACATTAATAGAAAAGAAAAAAATGTTGACATTTTTTCATTTACATACATTATACATTACATTTATGTTTTTTCTTTATAACTCTCATTTACTCCATTATATAAGTTGCTCAAATACTGCCATTTCTTAATCCTCACTACGAATCAACATTATTCTGCATGTACTGTTTGCACAAATTCAATATATATGTAATATGCTCCTTCCCTTTTCTGAAGATCCCATTTCCAGTTCTTTTATCCCATTTATAATAGTCAATACTTTAAATACAGTTGGTTTAGATTTTGATTTCTATATTCTAGTAAATGCTGTTTTGGTAGCCAATAGAATTAAAATTAATAAGACCTTACTATGTCTAGGCAATTCAGATTCTGTATCCCAGCTCAAAAGTATAATTGCCTTAGTTACAGCCATTTAGTTCCCCAATATTTCTGGCAGAGTATTCTGTAGAGAATTGTTACAATCTGCCAGCTCATTACATTCCCCTAAAACATGTTCGCAGTAATCTCTTTCTTCACCATCACACCTCTGACATTTACTGTCAACCTGTGGAAAAATTCTTTGAAGTCTGCTTGCGTTATAAAAATACCTATGCAGGCACTTCCAACCTCCTAAACCTTCTGGACTTTGTTGCATACTTGAGAGCCGTACACATGCCCTGCCATTGTTCCTTTGTAAATTACTCTTCTCTCTTCTTAATCTTTTCTAACCACCTCTGATTTATTCTTACAGTTGTCATGCAATATTTTATATGCCCTACTATCCCCTTTCTTGCAGAAGCTTCTGTTCTGGATTTAACTAAAAACTCTACCAGAGCATGTCTTCCAGTTATGATGCCCTTATCCCTTTCTCTTTGCCTCCATTCTGATACCAATCCCTGATAGGGAAGGTAGTCTCTAGCCCATAGTCAAAGCCTCTTCTTGGCCTCATCCCACCCTATTAACTCTCTAGTTATTTGCTCCCTATACCTTAGTTCCTTTGACAGTTTTTTTTCAGTTAATTCCAGTCCTTCTTGTTTGTTTTCTGTACCTCAACTTACAGTCATCCCTTTTAGCGAAATTTTCTTTCTCCATTCCTGTATTCGAGAATATTTTTTGCACCTTTATGAATATAATATTTCATATGGTTGTTTTTATTCTTCTGAAGGGTTTGCATCCAACCTCCCACTCTCTTCTTATTTTGTGACCCCCCCCCCACTTCATCATCATCCCTTAACACTTTGAATTATAACCTTTTTCTTAAGTTATGTATATTAGCCATAACTGCATAGCTCTAAAATAACCCTTCTACTCAGGTAATCCTAAACCACTATATTCTATTGGGAGGATCATCTTATCTCACTAAGTCTTAACTGTTTAGCAATGAATAGCTTGGATATTGTTAGCATCTTGGGTTCCTGTATATTACTAAACTAGTGGAGTGCTACTGAATTAGATTTACATGTGACACAACTTCATATTTTGTTAAATAAAACAATTTGTTTTCTATTATTACAGAAGGGTGTAAGTGACGCCTCTGTTATTAACTAAATGTAGGGTTGCTGTTTCTTGGATGTGAGGTAACATTCTAGTACTATTGTACCAAATGGCATGTTGTTTGGCCATATAATCAGATCCAGTATTAGCAAATCAGTTTACACATTTTTTTTTGTTTTTATTTTTCATTTGAAACTGCACTTTTGTGTTGAAATGCAACTTCAAAATTAGTGTTGTTTTGATTGGGTGTTTTTTTTTGGGGGGTTGCAAGATGTTCTCCGGTTCGATCCTTGGCTAGGGTGCCTTCTGTGTGGAGTCTGCATGTCCTCCCTGTGTTTGCATGGGTTTCCTCCGGGTGCTCTGGTTTCCTCCCACATCCCAAAGACATGCTGTAGGTGGATTAGACACTCTAAATTGGCCCTAGGTGTGAGTGTATGCGTGCCTTCTGTGGAAGGTTGGGCGCCAGGCTGGCAACTTGACACTGTAAACCTTCACTGCCAATCATTAGCAGACAGGTGATCCACTGTGGTGACCCCTAACCTGGAAAGAGCCAGAAGAATTACCTTTAGTTTGTATTTGGAGATCTTATGTGCATATGTACTTCAGTGAACTATAGCAGGCAGTTTTTCTGCTGCCAGAGTTTATACAAAAACATATTGTTTGCTGTACATGTTTTCACTTACTCCACAGTTGTGTAACCATGGAAGTAGGATATTTAAGTGAGGTGGTGTGAGGCTGGGAACCTTTTTTAACTTTAGAGTGAGCTTGGTGTTTGTGATATGTTGATATTGTGTGTTCTACATTAGCGGTCTCACTGGTAGTGACTTCTGTTTACTGATGTGTACCTGTTGCACCAAAATGTCTATGATACACCAATGTAGAACAAGGAGTGCTCATGTTTAAGGAAAAGGGAAGCAGGCACATGAGGATCAAAGCACAACATAAGGATGTCTTCAAGAGAATCTTCTGTGGGTTCCCTAGTAATTGTGTAAAGATGGATGGAGAGTTTTTCATTTTGAGTGGAAAAAAACAGTGTTTGAAATGGCATTTGCAGATTATTTGGAAACATTTTGTTTGGGGGTTACTGTGCCCCTATATTCCTTATTATTATGTATAAGTGTGAGTTTGCATGCCTGAAGTAAGGAAATATCTTTGCTTGTAGTACCCCTATTAAAGAACTGGATTTCCATTCAAGTGTGCAAATTGTGATTCACACGCATGTTCTCCACAAAATTAGATGACAGTACAGTGGCATAATAACAGGGGCTTATAGAGGCCTGCCTCTCACAGGACTGTATATAAGTAAGTATATATAACAAGACTATAGATTCCATGAGAGACTTCATGGTATATTGTTACCCAAGTACAAAGTTTTAATTATCCGTGTTATATATGAGCTGTAAAAAGGTATTTAAGTCATGACATGGCCACCTGCTTCTGTCTCCAGTTGTGATAATATGTGAAAGGTTTTACTTACTACCACGTATGCACATTTTGATATGAAACCATATCAATTTATTAGTGCATTGCAATGATTGAAAAATCATACTAGTTTATTTATTTAACCTGCAATTTAAAGAATGAAACATAAAGACAGGGAAAAATGTTCAACAGCAAGAAAATCATTTCTATTTAAACATTACAAAATTAATTTTCAGACTAGTGGTATAGCAGCATTTACTTCAATTTTCCTGCAAGGCAAGGCATAACACAAATAACTCATCCATTATGGGGAGATGAATGGCCACAGTTTGGTACTCTTCTATTCATAAAAGCACACGAGGTTGGCTTAATGATGAAGGCATTTACCTTAATGGCACAAGGTGTAGGGTTTCATTCTCACCTTTGGGGAAATTGGCTAGGCTTAAAATGGCCTACAAGGGCATTAATCCTACTATTAACCTATGAATCTCCTGCAGCAGTGATCCTTATGAAGACTGTAGTACAGTTGGGTGAGTATACTTACTATGGCAGAAAATGTTCAAATAATAAGATATCATCTGCAGAGCAGGCTCCCTCCTCCCTACAGAACAGGGTCCCCTCCTCCCGCCACAACAGGGTCCCTTCTTCTCTCCCTCCATGTCTGACGTCCTGCACATGTTATGGGCTTGGTGGACTTTGTATGTAATTAGCTCTTTGTCAGTTGCTGACTTTATGGGCCTTTGTGTGCCATTATTATATTGTAAAATAGTAACTCATACTTTGTTGGTGTGTTTTTGCACTACCCTCCCTATCATGTTAGTAGGACGTATATTTTAGTGACCTGATAACTTCTAGTTCAGCACAGCAGTGCAGCAGTATTAGTATTCCTGCATGAAACTACTTCATCTTCTTGTTTGTTCCCTGGTTGACATGCCTTCTGTATGGAATTTGCATGTCTCCCTGTGCCCACTTAGACTTTTGTTAGAGACTTTGTTGTTTGTCTAATGTACATGAGGTAGGTGGGTAGGTGAATTATTGTTACTTAAACTCCCTGCAGGTGGGTGTTCTGTGATGGAATGGTGTACCATCCAAGAGTGTCTACCACCTTATGTTCTTTGCTTGCTGGGGTAGCCTCTGTCTCCCCTTGACTCTGAATTGGTTTATGTGGATATTAAAAATAGCTGAACATTTTTCATATACTACTACACTTTATATGAACATTTTCTAACCAAAACTATATTGCAGAGACAGAGATGGCTATGCACTTAGATAAATCAGACAGGTCACGTTTTCCTTTGTTGGATGAATTAGAAGAAAACCGCCTTATAGCAAAGCTATGAAACCTGAGGTCTGTAAAACATTCTGGAGGTGCTGCTGTATACAAACTTTGTTTCTCCATGAATAATTTTCTTTCAAATTATGTCCCTTCTACTGTGTTCTGCACTTTTCTTCTACCCCTACTTATTTAGATCATTAAAGACAACGCAAGCCATGAATCCATGCTGATGGAACCAAATTATTCATCAGATTGACATATTTTTTTCCTTTTTTTGGTACCCCATGCCTTCTGACTGTCAAGTCCAATAATTGTGACCATACCCATTTATTTCCTGGCACTAGTACCAAAACTATTCACAGACTGGCCATCATCCAGGCAGCCATGAGGGGTCTCCTGTTTTCTGGCTCTAACACCCTAGGCAGCTGATGTGCATACCTGCAAATTCAAAGAAATTCTGCTGTTTACCCTGTGCATGTGCACTCTCCTGGATATATGTGATGGACACTTATGTGACTACATTTTGGCCTCCGTTCTCATATGTTGCATACTGTACCACTCCTTCTTCCGTAGCTACCAGCACTGTAGCAGGCCAGACTCAATCCCTCCCCATAATGGGTGAGCTGGCCCTAGCTGTGTATTCCCATATTCCGTCATTGGCTCTTCCAGCATCTGGGTTACTGGTGATACCAAATCATTGGGTCTGTGGTCAGGGTTTACTCCATACACCACAGATCTGGCATCAGACTGATAATCTCTAAAGAGAACTTACCTTGTAAAATTACGTGCAGTATACTGAAGAGATAGCTTCCCTCTAGTCGCAGAATTTCAAACACTGAATGAAGCAGTTTTCACAGCAGATATAGAAGCAGTTTTAATAATCTGCCCGTCTGAACCATAAGACAGTGCAGCAAAACAACACGTGAGTGCATCTGCGACTTGTAACTGTCAAATAGTGCACCTTGACCCTTTGATGTCATGCATGACAGAGTGATGAATGATATCTGAGTTAGAGGTGCATAAATAAGAAGTAACAGCTACACATTCCCACCCTAATACAGCCAAAACATGCCATTAAAATTACTTTTACCAGTTTCATGGCTTTGAAAAATGGCTTTTGTTTTAAGGTTTACACTTCATAAAGGACAGAGTTTACAAACAGTATGAGCTGACATTGTGGGCAACAAGCTGGTATGAGCTGGATGTTTATGAGAGCACATACTGAAATTAGTGACTGACCAATGAACAGTCACAGAGATAAAAACTGGAAAAGGGTATTTCAGTACATGTCGAAGAAGCCAGACACCTTAAAAAGTGGCATTTATTATCATTGCATGCAAATATGCATTTGGTAAGTGAAGGAGGGTACGGCTCCTTGAACAAATCTATAATAGATTTTGAAACTATAAAGACAGATATTAGAGATTTGATATTAAATAATTAGAGGAAAATTAAATGTCTGAGTCTACTGAGAAAGGAACTAGCAACTGTCAAAGGTAAATGAGAGACTTCAACCAATCTCTGCCTATACCATGGGTAAATTCTAATGCGAAGAGTTCTGAATAAGGGTAGATATGACCTCCTAATTCAAGGTCCTACCACCTTCTACATGATGAAATTATTTGAAACAGTATGTTGTCTTAATTAAATATAGATATATGCATTTTATTCTTATCTTTCATACATATATACACATCGGCACACGGATATATGTACAGTAAATATATACACACAGTTTCTTAATTCCTTGTTATACATTGAAGGTTCACTGGTGTTAAAATTCACATGAGGTATATGTATGAGGAATAGAATTACAT
Organism: Protopterus annectens; assembly: GCF_019279795.1. Taxonomy (NCBI): domain Eukaryota; kingdom Metazoa; phylum Chordata; order Ceratodontiformes; family Protopteridae; genus Protopterus; species Protopterus annectens. The sequence goes on along the minus strand of NC_056730.1, from coordinate 1,120,458,652 downwards.
ATACTCTGACCCTTTTCTTCTGTTCTGTAAGAAAAGTGCTACCTTTTACATTATGGCACATTCTCAAGTTAGAGGATGTTATTTCCTCTCTGAAACTTATATATACTGGTGGCACAAAATGACATGCTGCATAAGGATAGACCATTTTGCTGTAATGTTCTGGTACACCTCTTTCAATGACTCCTGTTTTTTCTTCATTATCAGCCAGTGTGACATTACATTATATATATATATATATATATATATATATATATATATATATATATATATATATATTTAAAGGACAGTTTCTTGCACAACTTCAATTAGACTGTGAGGTCGTTCATGCTGTGTTCTTTGTTCCCGTCTTTCTACTCGACGACATTCGTCTTTTGTAAATGTGCTCAGATCTCCACAACTTTCTAGGTGCAATAGTCCAGGATGCTTTCTAAATGGCAATGTGTGGGCCTTTGATGTGCGTGGCTGTGAACTTGTCATCACCTTAACATAAACACAAAGAAATAGAGTTTTATTGTTATATTAGTTCTTTTGACAAGGCAACAAGAAAATATTTTTTCACCTTTTTTATTAGACCAGTGTCTCTATTATAAAACAAATCAGCTTCCTGAATTTTGAGTTTACACAACACTAAATAAAGGGTTCTCTTCAGAAAGATCGATAACTTGTATGCATATGTTTCAGGATGTATCAGAATGCTGCCATAGAAATATCAGCTAAACGAAACTTTGTTTACAGCACCTCATCAAAGTTTATGAACATAAGTTATAACAAGCAGAATGCAATACTAACAAGAATCAGTCATAATTCTGCAGTAGTGGATAATCATCTGCAACTGTTTAGGTGAAAAGCAATATCTAGCAAATAAAATTAAGTACCTCACTTATGACTTTTTTGAGCTACACAACTGCACAAACAGGCTTGCAATTCAGATCCACCCTTAAGTGGGGTGAGACGTGATGTAGAGTTGCTAGAGTCTGTACATACCATGGGTATGTATTACAACCATTGCCATTTTAGGTGAATGTAAGTCTCAGACATATTTCTATAGTTTGTAAGAAAATTAAAGAAGTTGTGTCTAAGAATAAAAACGAAAATAATGCTCAGAAAGTGTTTTCCTGAATTCAGTGACTATTGTGTCTAATGTTGAAGCAGACAGGCAACTAAACTTTCTTATTCACAGAAATCAAGTGAACAAGGGCTATTACTGTGATATCCCCTAGCTCTAAGATGTTGGAAAAGTGCATTCACATTCAGCTGAGGCCCTGTCTACTACATAACGACCTCCTATCCTCAACACAAAATGGTTTCAGACCAGGCCACAGCACTACCACTGCCCCTATTTCTTTCCTGGATTCTGTTAACAGAGCTTGTGACAACAGAAAAGTAGTATCTACCGTATTCTTAGACATATCAAATGCATTTGATACTGTTTCCCACGCTTTTGCTACTATCACAACTCACTAACTTTAGATTTTCTTCCACTACTCTCAACTGGTTCTCTACCTATCTAAAGGCAGGCAACAGGCCTTCAAATGGCAAAACTTTATCTCTTCCTATATTAACTCATCTAATGGAATTCCTCAAGGCTCTATACTTGGTCCCCTCCTTTTCAATATTTTTATTTACAATTTCCACACATCTACTCTAGTTTCCCACCTTTCTATACCTAGTTGTATCCGGATTTCAGATTTTGCTGACTTCTGGGTAGTGTTTTAGTTTCTGTGTTACCCATACCTTACTAAGGTGGAAGGAAGTTTGTTTGTTCATCAGTGAGAGTGGTGAACCTTGGGCTGCCTATCTGTCTCTGGAGAAGTGGTTTCTTTATTGGCCAGTTTGGGCTAATTCTATCTCTTTTGATCTTCCTGCTATAAAAACTGTAATTGCGCGTTTTTTGCACTAGTATCGCCTCAGCAAGAGCCCACCTGGTGTCCTGCAGAGCCCTACAGCAGTAGAGAAAAAAGGAGACTTTGCACTGATTTGTGACTGCTGGTTTGATTTTTAATCTTATTTCCACCTAAACACTCTGTTTTTAGAGCTTCTGAAACTTTTAAAGCATTTAAATCTGTTTACTGCACCTTTTTGTGACTGCACTTTTTAAAATCATTTGCAAGTGTATATTTAGCTGTTTTACTTTATTTTCCTACACACTCAAGTGCGATAGCTGTTTTCTGTTTAAAAAGTACTGTTTTAACTGTATTTGCTCTATTTCTTCTTAAAAAACAAAAAAAAAAAAACCCAAAAAATACTTTCTCTACTCTAGTTTCCCGCCTTTCTATACCTAAGTGTATCTGGATTTCAGATTTTGCTGACTTCTGGGTAGTGTTTTAGTTTCTGTCTTACCCATACCTTACTAAGGTGGAAGTAAGTTTGTTTGTTCATCAGTGAGAGTGGTGAACCTTGGGCTGCCTATCTGTCTCTGGAGGAGTGGTTTCTACTCAGAAATTGTAGCTTTATTGGCCCGTTTGGGCTAATTATATCTCTTTTGATCTTCCTGCTATAAAAACCGTAATTTTTGTGCTCCGGGCAGCACCAGTTAGCTAGGGTTAAATTATTCCCGGAGCCATAAAGTCTGCACCTCAATTTTTCCCTTGAAACTAGCCTTCTCTCGTTCTAAGCACTCAATTCAGCTGTAGTTTACCCTGCACCTGATCTGTACTGATAGTAAATCCCTGCACTCAAGCACTCAAATCAGCGCTTTCTGACTAGCACTTGTTACAAAAAAGTGACAGAAGCACTAACAAACTATATTGCGTGATCCCCAACAATTGTTTGTAGGGAACAGTCTAATTACTCTCCCTCCAGGTAAACAAGAATAAGTTCCTCAACCCATTAAAGCATGTCCAAGAGCCAGCTCCCAGTGTATTCTCCTGTTCACCTGATGAATCTGGACATCCTGAGACAGTGTCACAACTGCCTCATGTACACAGACAACCCTCTCCTACCACATGACACCAAAATCTGTGAGAGATGCACTTACACAGTCAAACTTGAGGCAAAGCTCTCTCCAGCCATGACTGGAATTGACAGTCATGAGGAAAAGGTACCAACCTGCAACACCCCAATTACTTCACATAGACCCACCAAACAAGCAACTGAAAATCCCACACATAAATACACAAAGACATATTTGGAAGCTCTAAATAAAAATCTGTGGAAACAACAGAGACCTCCAAAGCAGACACACAAGCAACCTACACCCACAAACACACAGCAACCAGTGTGCCACACAACCACAGCCCTTAAGGCAAAACACCATACCTAACACACTTGTAATAGGTGACTCCATAGTCAGGCACACTGATGTCCCACTCACCAGGCTGGACAAAGAGAAGGTCACTGTCAGTTGCTTTTCGGGCACCAGAATCCGCCACATTACCCAGGCACTCAGGTCATCCACAACAAGTACAAATATGACTCTGTCATTGTCCATGTTGCTGTGAATGACCTGAAATGTACCTCCCTGGATTACATGAAAAGGGACATAGAAGAGCTCTCTGATTATGTAACCAAGGCAGGTATGATCCTAGCCCTGAGTAGCATCTTACCCTCACCAAGAATGATACCTCAGTACAAGGATAAAATGATAAATTTCAACAATTAGCTTAGTTTCTGGTGTCATTCAAAGGGGATCCAGTATCTGTCTGCCTGGGATGACATGCTCGACAAGCTTCAATGCTTCGCCAGAGATGGCTTGCACCTGTCACCCCTGGGATTCAGGATACTGGCAAAGGCTCTTGCCACCTCCAGTGTGCCTTTTTTTAGGCAAGGCTCAAAAGACAAACCCACCATCATAATAAGTACTAGTGACAAAAAACTGAGGGTCATGCTGCTCAACGCTAGGAGTTGAAACCTCAAAATACACTCTCTTGAGGCACTCCTCAAAATGGAGAACATCGATATCTGTGCAGTAACAAAGACCTGGTTCAAGGCTCAAGAGAGCACCCCAGCGATTCCAGTCTGCAACTCATACCACACATTTCGGCCACAAAACCCGGACCGAAATACAAAGGGAGGAGACGTATCCATATTCATCATGGATAACCACACCTCCAGACTGGTTGCAAAGTATGATGCCTCGGAGATCATCCAAGTACAACTGACAATGGGCAAAACTGCAATCCAGATTGTAGCTTGCTACAGATCACCATCCCTGCCCCAAGACACCCACTCCTCATTCCTCGAGGTACTGGAAAACATGAAGGTCCAACCGAACACCCTAATACTAGGTGATTTTAATTACCCAAACAGCAACTGAGAAAACTACAGAAGCACTAATACCTTTGCTCAGCGCTTCCTGGAATATATTAACTCAAATGCCCTGGACTAGCTTATAAACACCCCCACAAGGAGAAACAATATACTGGACTTGGTCATCACCAACATGGGGGACAAGTGCTCCACACCTGAGGTAAATTCCTCATTGGTCAGATCAGACCATAAACTCATCACCTTAGATATCCACTTACCGCCCCCCCTCCCCCAAGTAAACAACGGTGAAAAACTTCTCCAAAGCAAACTTTATGCTACTCAAGACAGAGATGGCAAACTTTGTTACTCCCTCTCAGAATGTCAATATGATTGAATCTGCTGTATCCTACACAAAAGCACTCTACAAGCACTTACATGAGTGCATGGACTGTGCTATCCCAAACAAGACTGAGACCCACTTCTCCAAAACCAGTCTGGTGGACCCCGGCCATAAATAAGCTCTATAATAGAATGAAGAAATTATTACAAAAAAGAGTAAAAACCCAGGAATGGAAGTGCTCCCTGACCAACCTCAGTAAAAAGCTAAGAACCCTTATAAAATCCTCTAAGGCGAGCTTTGAAAGAAAAATCGCAACAGACACCAAAGACAACCACAAAGCATTTTTAGGTATGTCAAGAATCTAAATAGCAACTCTCAGATCTGCTCTGAACTACAGGATAGTGGTTCTAAATTCACGGAACCAACTGATATTGCCAACATGTTGGCAGGCAGGTTTAGTGCAAATTTTAATCCACCCTCACCCTCTAAAAGGCCCATATCCATACCAGAAGGCTGCTGTCCCAAAAATCACAGACACCCAGGTGAAAATAGCACTCTCCAAAGCAAAAGAACACAGCATCTATGGGTCCAGACAGCATCCCAGACTGCATGTTACATGAACTCCAAAACTAATTAATCCCTTACCTTAATACCATGTTCAACTGCAGCCTCACCACAGGCTATGTGCCCACTGAGTGGCATACAGCAACAGTTATCCCACTCCACAAGGGAGGTGCCACCACTGACTCCGGGAACTACCGCCCCATCAGCCTAACAAGCCTTGTCTGCAAGGCCATGGAGTGCATCATCATGGAACTCATAAACAACGACATTGGGAACCTACAAACCATAGACCCTACCCAGTGTGGGTTTGTAAAGGGAAGGTCATGTCTCCTAAACCTGGTTGACTTCTTCGAGGTGGTTACTAAAGCAATAGATGAGGGAAAAGTGGTCCACACAGCATACCTTGACCTTGAAAAGGCCTTCGATACAATCCCCCATTTGGGAATTATAGACAAACTCACCAACCTAATTATAAACCCCTACATTACAAGATGGGTTGCTAACTGGCTCAAGGATAGAACTCATTCAGTGAGAATAGGAAACGCTAGATCCAACTCCAAACCTGTGACAACTGGAGTACCACAGGGCTCAGCCTTGGGACCCCTCCTGTCTGGTATCTACTTCTCTGAAGTACAAGCAAACACGGAGGGACTATGGCTAATAAAGTTCGCAGATGACTGCAAACTGGGTACCATAATTGAGAATTCTACTGATGTAGACACCCTCCAAAACGGTCTCACTGATACAGATATATGGTGCCAAAATCATGGCCTCAAGCTAAATGCCAAAAAGTGCATTGTCATCCCTTTTGGGAAAAACCAAGTACCCATGAATTACAACTAGGTGGCAACCCACTTAACACAGAGAGTGTGATAAAAGACCTAGGGACTCAGGTGGATAGCAACCTCTCCTTTGACAACCATATCGCTAAAGTGGTTAGAAAATCCTTCTACATGGCCCACCTTATCACAAAGGGGTTTGCATCTAGGAAAAAGGATGTTATTGTCCCCCTCTACTCATCACTCATTAGACCCGTTATTGAATATAATGCCCCATTCAGGATGTACCTTGCAAGACACCTGCAACAACTGGAGAAGCCTCAAAAATACCTCACAAAGAGGATAACAGACTTTAAACAGATGCCCTATGCCATGAGGCTAAAAAAACTCAAACTGTACTTGGTCACATACCGGCTACTCAGAGGTGATCTCTGCCTGACATACAAGGCTATGTCAAACCCAGAATTGCTGGAAATGCTCCACCTAAGGAAAACCCAATACACCCGAGCTACACACTCAAGGGACCTAAACCTTATCTCAACAATAAACAGGATGTGTTGGAGGGATGGATTCATGTCCCAGAGACTCCCCTTGCTCTGGAATAAGGTCCCCATACAGGTGAGGCAGAGCTCCTCATTAGTACTCTTCATGAAGAATCTTGATGAGTGGATGGGAAACAGGAAATTCACCCTGGGAATCACTTCTGTGGCCCTGCTCAACAGAGGCGCAGGTAACTAAACCATGTGGGAAGCGAACGCCGTAACATGTTGGCTAGGCTTAATCATGCCCTAGGGCCAATAGCCTAGTACCTACCTATGAACCTATGAACCTATGATGCTGTTTTATGTCAGGCTCTTTTCTGCACAACTACTACCTATCCTATAACCAGGCCAAACAATACATCTGAAGTTAGAAGGAAAGAAAATTGGAACACAACAGGTGCTGCAGTGCAGAAAACTAATGATCCTAAGTCTTATATGATGCAAACAGAGGATGGCACCATAGTTAGATAAAATCAGGGACATATTCAAGTTGTTTCTCATAAGCCTCAATCTGAATGCTGTGTGCCAGGGAGTAAACCTAAAGGGTTTGTGCTAAGGACAACCAGGTCAACATTTAGTAAGAGTGTTCTTGTCCCCTTGAGGGCATTTTGGTAACCCAGTATTTGAGACAGGGGTGGCAGTTCAAAATCCACAATGTTTGATGGCAAACCAGGTACTGTCCATCCGAGCGTGACTCTTCCTGATTTTGTTAATACTACTTTGCAGAGTGACCCCAGTCATAACACTGTTTGCTATAATTGTTTGTCTAATAATTTTCCTTCCACAGAGTGCAATTCTAGCTCTAGGTCCTTCGCTGTGCGAATGATGCATACTGTGAGAGAAGTTAAAGTACTGATTTACTATATAGAGTGCAACTGAGTAAAATGGTCAGATAGGTGACAGTATGATTTTTTTCTTGTTGAAAATATTTTGCTTAATAATGTCTACCTTAATTGTAATGTTTTGTGAATAATCATACTTAACATATGTTAAAATGTTTAGAGCATTGCATAACTAATAGCATTCAAAGAAGTTGAATGTGTGCCTTGATTGGATCAGTCCAGAGTGTTTAATGCATGTGGGCATTGGCTGTGTATGTATCTCATATTTTGAAATGTCAGAGAGCTGTTTTTCACACCTTAGGAGGGGGAGATGTGACAAGAAATAATGTAGTGCTGCTTTAGTCTGTACATGCTGTTAATCTGTATTATACCCATTCTCATTCTGAGACAGTTGTATAGCATTGTTGTTTTAAGGAGGATTGTATCCTTTAAGGTATTAAATAGTGCATGTTAACCAGTGTATTCAAGATGGGTAAAGTGTTATCATTTGTATCATGCTTTCATTTTGGATAGAATAAAGTATTATTTTGTTAAAAAGCTAGTGTATCCTGATATTAATGACAAGAGGTATGCATCATGACTCCCACAAAGCAGGGAGCTTAGTAAACTTAGTCATGTAGACACATATTTAGATAGCTTACAAGGCAGAGGGGGTAGACTAAAGCTACAAGAGAAGGAAAGGGGCAAGAGGAAGGAAGGAAGGAAGGAAGGAAGGAAGGAAGGAAGGAAGGAAGGAAGGAAGGAAGGAAGGAAGGAAGGAAGGAAGGAAATTCATTGGCCATAAATGTGATTAATTAATACAGATGGAGGGACTTTCTCTGCATTACTGATACTCTGAAGTGACTGAGGGCTATACTTGTAGTAGGGGTGAGAGAGATTGAGTAGCAAAGGATTTACTGTTCTGGATGGATGTTGTAGGACAAGGTGCTGCCTGCAAGCTCTGTGGCAATCACTTAGAATCACAACACCCAGGAGTCACAAAGGGTTAGAGCCATAAAGTGAAAAGCATTGCTTAGGCCAGTTGCATAAGGGAGTATCTCCAGCCCCACACTTGTGCTGCAAAGCATCTGTGACAGTTGTGATCTGTAAATATTGCAGATGCCCATCTCCCTAGTCCTTATGGTATCACAGAGAAAACCCATTGACTATATGTGAATCTTTATATGGTCATAACCCCAGACAGGCTAGACCAACTGAGTGATGGGCCACTCAGAGCATAGCCCAGTCCACTATTTCAAATGACTGGAGTACATTCAGGTTAGTGACACTAGAGTTTGGTGAAATGGTTTAAAATGTTACTTGGTGGAAAAAAAGACCTGGATTTCTGAGTCACAAAAACATGGTACGTGAAGAACCATTGCTGGGATACAAGAACAAGAGAAACACAATCTGCACAAGAACAGGAAGGGAAAACAAGACGGGCACTGAGCACTTATGTAACAAAAGATAAGGAGACACTGTAACTACAGACTGATGGAGGAGTGTCAGAAACACTGTATTTCACCTTGGAGACAAAATGGGCAGCTTTATACAGATCACCATTTCAAGAGAGGAAAATGTCAAGGACTGACAAAAAGCATTCTTAAAATGGATGAAAAATGAGAACTGCTGTCAAAAAGGGACCAAAATATTTGAATGGCATTTCCAATTGAAACACTTTTGATTCAACTACCCAAAACAGGGACACATTTTAGATGTCAGCCTGTCTGACTTAGAACAGGCTGACTTTAATTTCCAGTCAGCAGATGAATTTTGTCTTTGTTGCCAAAATGTCTTTTTCTTTCTTGTTGTGCAACAAGAGGAGATTATAATTTGTTAGGGGGAGTAGGAGTCATAGCACCTGATGAGAAGTGCGGGCACTTAGCTCTCTGAAGAAAATTAACTATTCTGTAATCCACTGTATAAAATCACATTTGTAACTGGTAGTTATTATGACGTACACAAGTCAGCAACTTAGAAGTACAGACCATGAAGTAGAAACGATTAATTCTGCCAAGAGTATATTTCACATTTCAACAGGTAATACACATAAAAAGTGCTGAAATATACAATGGGTTAGCTTGTATAGATAGAATATATGAAGATGCCTACTTTATCATGATCTGCGTGAGCTGTTTATTTGTTTAGTTATATGTAAATTTGCTAAAAATGTTGGCTATTTACGTCAGCCTAAAGTAGCCAGTCTTAACTGAGCTGGCCACTCCAAATGTAACGTCTTTTTGATGACCTTCCTGGAGAATACCAAAAACAACTTGATTTGGAATATATGGAAGAGAGGATAACTTTAAATGAGGCACTTTCAAATGAGGTGAGAGACAGTATTACAGATTTAGAAATACAATTTTTCTACTGGGTGCGAGTAAATTTCAGTGGAGCCACAAAATCAAGCCATATTAGAGTAAATGTGCTAGACTTTCAGAGGACTTTGACTTTATAAAAGACTGACAAATGCCTAAAGAATGCAGTAGTAAACATATCAAAAAGAAATAATGAGACATTATTTTCCTTTGTTATGATTGCCCTCACACATGCACACCAGAAAACCCTCTGTTTTAGCTTTTGCCCATTCATTCCCTGCTCCAGTACCCCACAAAAGCCATGTTATGGGATGCCAAGGCTGATAACTGATAGGCCTCCGTTTGTATTTTGCAGATCCTACCCTTGTCTTTTGCTTTTTAGTTGCTGTGGTAAATGAGAGTTAAGGGGAGGTCAGAGAGCAATCTTACAAGAAACTATGAAAGTTCACTCTGCAACTGCTGCCTTTTGAATATCTGACCCTGGAACTGAGAGTGTTAATTATTTTATATATGCAAACCTGTCCCTATGTTAGTGTGACTGGGCTTGGCAAGTATCAGTAGCATCTTTTTTTTTAATTTTTTATAGGAGGGCAAGGACACTTCATCACAAGGGCTGTGGGAAGGGGATTACTCATCTTTGTACTTCATTTGAATTACATAACCACTCTTTCTCAGCACCACAGAAGCTTCTTTACCTGACTGCTCAAATATTGTAAAATAAATCAGTGAGAAGTGTATGCTCTGGTCTATGGATATACATATAAATAAATTCAGAAGAGAGCACTTCATGTTATACAGGGTGTAACAACTCTCTTCCTAACACCAAGTATGATGACACAGCTCATACTCTGGGGGTACTAGCACCTAACAGAACTTCATACTTCTGCAATAATTCCCACAGCGTTTTTCAGAGAATATGTTTCTAAGCCCCACTACAGTTGTATAAAACAAAGGCAAAATAGTTTGGTAAACTACTGTGGCCCTTTAAAGGTCTGTGCAGGGCCAGAGAACTGATCTGCTCTGCCAAGGATATCACTGCTCTTGAATGTAGTCTTAAACTAATGGGGATATCTCTTCTCAAGCACTCCATGAAATGCCTTCCAAGAAACTATATGTGATACCTTTAATGGTGGAGTACATCCTCTGCTCTGCCTCTCTCAAAACTGGAATCATCACCTAAGAAATGTCATTTCAGAGGCATGCTGGTGGTCTAGCTTCCATGTAATAGCAAATAAGAGTTTTAACCACAACATTCTGATGATATCCTTTTCTTATAACATCTCTAGAATTTTCTCTTGCATACTAACTGCCTTTTCATTACAAAGGAATTTGTTTGTTACAGCAACTTTATCAGAAAACATAAACACTGCAGCAAGGGAGGATTGTAGTCGTCCCCAAATTTCCGTTATCCTCTTGAGTTATCTCAGACTGGATCTGGTTCATTGTTCTTTGCTTAAAACAGCCCAAAAATGCCCCCCCCTCACATCTGTGAGGTCAATGAATGCTTTATGTCAAACTATGGACATTCCAGCTTGGAGAGGTAAATGATGACACCTCATGTAAGGCCCAGTCTTCAGGCAGTGATAAGCTATCGCTCAGTCACTAACTAATAAAGAGAAAACTGGTAGCACCTGAGGAGCGGAAGACTGTCCTAAGGATAGACTTTGTGAGAAGTTCGCAGATGACTGCAAACTAGGAGCCATAGTCAAGTCCCCAAATGATGAGGACATCCTACAGAAGGGCCTCGCTGAGACAGATGCCTGGTGTCAGAGCCATGGCCTCAAGCTCAATGCCAAAAGTGCAGTGTCATCCCCTTTGGTAAAAACTCTGTACCCATGAACTACCACATAGGCAGCAATCTACTTAACACCGAATGTGTGATAAGAGACCTTGGGACCCAGGTGGACAGTAGTCTCTCCTTTGATAGTCACAAGGTCACAGTAGTCAGGAAGTCCTTCTACGTGGCACACCTCATCATAAAGGGGTTCTCATCCAGGAAAAAAGAGGTCATCGTTACCCTCTACTAATCACTCATTAGACCCATTATAGAGTACAACGCCCCTTTTGGAATGTACCTCACAAGACATCTGCAGCAGCTAGAAAGGCCACATAAGTTCCTCACAAAGCAGATTACTGGCCTCAAACAAATGACCTACACTGACTGCCTAAAAAAACTCCAGCTTTACTCCGTAGCATATCGCCTACTCCGAGGTGATCTCTGCCTAACATATAAAGCTATCTCAAACTCAGAGCTGTTGGACATGTGTTAGAAAAATATGTATTAATGTGTGTATTAGCAATATGTTTAGTGCATTTAGAGCTTGAAAAGTGTTAACACATTTATTCTATTTCATACTGCATAAATCTGTACAAACTGCAGTTGCTTTCTGACCTTGTATTGTTAGCTAAAATCGTGCTTGTGCCTTGGAAATTTACTGAGAAGCAGGTGATTTCTGCTTGCATTAGGAAAATAATGAATAGAACAATACTACTTGTATGAAACTTAGACAAGAAGTTCCGCTGTGCCATGAGAAAATACACAGCTGTAGAAGTTACAGATAATTAGTACAAAACCTGTTTGAAAATATGAACTGCAATCAGCATTTGCTTGTATCTGAATTAGAAAAGTACCTTGAAATGTAACACTGTACAATAGACGCTTGTAAACGGATTAATGGTCACCAAGGCCAGGTTGTTTTTCTCAAAAGTTTCTCACAAATCTAGTCATGTCAGCAGAAAATCTGAGTAACATCTGCTGTAGAACAATACTGAAAGTTGTGTTTGATTCCGTCAGCTTAGAAGGCCATGTCTTGTAAAACAGTATAAGAATGAACATAGTTCCTGTTAGTAGTTAGACAAATCCTTGTATTTGCATGTTTTTGTCTCCTTGCTGCAAGTAAATTAAAAGTGCCTTAACTGAACCTTACGTGTATTGGTCTTTGAAGTTTTTTCCTTTGACAACATGCTACACCTAAAGAAATCCCAATCCCTCCGAGCTACACGCTCTAGGGACCTAAACCTTGTCACTACTATAAACAGGGCATGCTGGAGTGATAGATTCCTGTCCCAGAGACTTCCCATACTCTGGAACAGGCTACCCATCTATGTCAAGCAAAGTTCTTCATTAGCTCTCTTCAAGAAAAATCTTGATGAGTGGATGGGAAATAGGAAATACACCCCAGGGATCACTTCTGTGTCTCTGCCCGACAGTGGCACAGGAAAATAACTTTCTTGGGTGGCATAAACCAGGGAACTTGTTGGCTAGGCTTACGTAGGCCCTTGGGCCGATAGCCTAGTACCTACCTATAAGATAAGGCCTTGGTCTCCTGATCTCTAACCTTCTCCCTGCCAGTCTAACACAGACTCAGAATCACAGGAAGGAACCTGCTGCTGTTCTGCCCTCCAAAGAAACCATTATCTTTACTATGATGACATTTTATCTTGTTTTATATGGGTGGTTAGGGCTGAAGTGCTGACACATATAATAGTTTTTAATACTGTCTGCTTGTCCAAGGAGTATAAGGTAGTGGTGCAGCTGCTGGCCTGTGATCCCTCAAGCCCAGGAACACGTTATGCATTTTAGGCATCAAAGGTGAGAATATTTCAATGTTTTACATTAGAATAAAGATCAAACATGTGTGAATGGCAGAAAATAATGGGAAGCACAAGGGTTCTGGCACAAGCTGCACTCACCTTTGAGCAGAAAAGCTAGACAACATTCAGAAATGTGACATGCCACTGATATGAAAAAGTGTGCTTGGTGGTTACAGCTTCTGGGCATTGTGGTGTTTTATTAGTGTTAGTGTGGCTTGGCAGTTCTCAGTATACAACATCCCAACTGTTAGCAAAAGGCCTTCATAGCTACATAATTAAACTCAAATTCCTCTTAACAGACTTTATGCCAAAAATGTTAGGAGCATTTCTAACAACACACATGCACAAACTAATCTATCTCACTTCCCATAACTGCCAATGTATCTGCAGACATAAAAGGACTTGCTGCTCTCTATTATGAGAGATCTTGACTTTCTTCAGGTGATTTCCACTGACACCCACAAAACTTGTACTTATTTTCCTTGACATTAAAGCTGGTATGGTCACCATGGACTGATCACCACTTAATTAACTTCTATGTCAATTCCTATCGGTACATCTCTTATCTTGAGTGAGTGAGGTTTTGGTATGTAAGTGCTTTCATTATAAATGACTTTTTTGACTTGACTAGTTCCTTCAGTGCTTTAGTGTTCATGATCCAGAGTCTCTTGAGCTGATTTAATATTAGGTTGCCAAGGGTGTTCTAGATCTTACTGGCTCACTTCATACATGTCTTCTTTTTAAATGGAGACTGTAAGTCACGGTTTAACCACAGGCAGCATTCTCTCACTAGAGTTGTGCAAAGGCTGGAATGTTGAAGTGTACTATCCTGCTTGTGGGCAAATTTGGACTTGATGAGCATTATGCTGTTATATAGTTAATCATATAGAAATATCCCTTGAGAAGGCAATGTTCTTGTCCTGGGAAACTTCTCTGAACAGTTTATGACGACACCAAGTTTACAGTCATCTGCAAACTTGGAAAGCCACAATCCCCTTACATTAGCTTTGACCTCTGAGAAATAAATGCCAAAAAGAAGTGACCCAAGGACTGAACACATGACTTTAAGAGGAGATAGAGCCACCTACCCTAATTTTCTGGGTTCTGTTTGTGAACCTATTTGCTATATCCAATGAATTACATAGGCATTAACATTTAACTGGGAGAGTTTATCAACAACACCTGAGTGTAAGATGATGTTGAACACATCTGTGAGGTGTAGATAAGTGGTGTGCACTGATTCTTCCTCATCCATTGTTTCAATAACCTTTTTAAAGAAGTCGAACAGGTTAAGCAGGTAGGATATGCCCTTGATAAAATCAAACTGGTTTGGATCAAGAGTTTGTAGACTACCTAATTATTAATTCCATAATAATCCTCTCCATACCCTTACTGATGAGGCTGGTCAGACGTATGGGTCTATAATTCCCTGGGTCCATTGATGCCCTGTGCTTGTGCAGGAAAATGACTGTTGCTGTCTTTCATTCATTCAGCACAAATCCTGTTTGAACACTGATATTGAATAGCCCATGTAAGTGGTTTGACAAGTCCTATTATTAGGGAAACTACTAATCACTGTACAATTTATTCTGATGAGGGATGGAGACATCCACCCTAACCCTGGACCTACCCTTCCCACAAGCTCGCAGCCCACTACCACCTTCAACATATGGCCAAACTCAAGGTCCCCTAACTCTCTCCTGACCTGTCACCTAAACATCAGGAGTATTAACAACAAGGTCCATAATGCCTACTAGCCACCTACTTACCTGATGTGCTATGTCTTACAGAAACCTGGCTAAAACCAGGAACTAAAAATGATGAGGTTATCCCACCAGGGTACAACATACGTAGACTAGACTGAAATACCAGGAAAGGTGGAGGAGTAGCAGTTCTGTTTAAAAACACAATAGATGTCACACTAGCCCCATAACAACGCCCCCTTGTTCGATAATGCAGAAGCCCTAGTTAGGAAACTACAGCTTAACAAAAGTAAAACTATATTCATTGCCTGCATTTATATCCCCCCAGGCAACAAAGCAAATACCCTAGAATACTTCCTCCAATGGCTTTCCAACACATACCCCCAAGAAACTATGGTGTTAAGAGACATCAATATTGACTGGAACAATTGTTCCTCTGAATCTCCCACCACCCATATAAACCTTCACGGCTATACCCAACTTGTATCCTCAACCACCACAATAAACAAATCCAGCTGCAGAGGCAGTATCCTGGACTGGATATTTATCAACAATCACCCAGACCTGTATAACACGGGTACCCTCCCAGATGATATAAGTGACCACCTACTCACTTACATCATTAAGCATAAAGTATATAATCACCACCAAGTTCTATATAAATCTGTCAGAAACAAGAACTTTAACTCCACTGACTTTCAGAATTAACTCAGAGCATGCAATTGGGTCATACTTAAAGAACTTCCACTGGATGATGCTGTAGAATATTTTAATTCTAAATTCCTCTCCATTCTAGATTCCCACGCTCCTGTCCGCACCCTCAGAGCCAAAACTAAGACCGCCCCCTGGCTCTCTAAAGTAACCAAAACCAAAATCATAGCAAGAAATAAAGCATGGGACAACTGGCACACTTCCAAAGACCCACTTGACCATATTACATTCTGACAACTAAGGAATGATACCAAAAAAGCCACATTATTAGACAAAAAAGACTTCTATCAACACCTTCAGCAAAAACACCAGAACAAACCGCAAAAATTTGGGGCAGGCATAAACAAACTGCTCCACCCTGGCCAAACTTCCACCCCCATGCCCCCACCCTGTGACCTTAAATCTCCAGAGAAAACTGCTAACATCATTAAAAATTTTTTACCAAAACCATCCAATCACTAGCTAGCCAACTACCCCCCACCAGCCCCTTTCAAAACTCCTCCACAACCACTACCCCACTCCCCTTCACCTTCCAACCTGTAACTACATCGACCTTCCGATCTCTTATTAACAAACTAAAGCCCACTACCCTGGCAGCTGATCTCCTCCCACCAGAATATTTACAAAAGGAGCAGATGCCATTGCATACCCTGTCTCCATCATAATAAACCGCACCCTTGACTGAAGCCACTATCCCTTCTCTCTGGAAGGTTTCCCATGTCATTACCCATAATAAAGGAGGGAATTCTTTAGACCTCTCAAACTTCTGACCAACAGCCATACTACCACCACTGGCCAAAAGTATGGAAAAGTGCATCCACAACCAATTAATACACTATCTCACCCAAAATAAACTACTGGCCAACTCTCGGCATGGCTTTAGGCCACACCACAGCACCACATCAGCCCTCGTATCCTTCTCTAACTCTATCAACATCAATCAAAACAATAACAAACTTACCTCAGCTCTCTTCCTAGATCTCTCTAAGGCCTTTGATATGGTCAATCACCAACTGCTTCTCCGTATGGTAGACTGGCTATGTCCTCAGGGCCTCTGTATTTGCTACCTGATTTATCTTCTTGCAGGTCTTATTTTAACTATACTGAAATTTTGAGACTGATTTTTTAGTCACGTGTCTTTTGATCTTTGTGTCTGATCTCACTCCAGCTAGATCGATTATATCTTCCACTGTATCATTTTTTTCAAGATTCTTAATGGACATTTCCCCTGTAATATAAATGAGGTTTTACTTACCCATACTTAAGAAGCAGTCTTTGTACTTATGAAGTCTTAGCAATTACCATCCTTTCTAACCTACCATTTGCTGGTGAACTTAATTGAGAAAGTGGTTACCATGCAGTTTGAATCATTTTAATTTTGCATGATCTCTTAGACCCATTGTGATCTGGGTGTTGGCCTTTTCAATACTTAAAGTATGGATGTAGTCTGTGCCTGAATGAAGAGTAGTTGTCTATTTTGGCTTTCACAAGATTGAGGTGGTAACTATTCATGCCCTGTACAACTGCCTATCTTGCTGCTGAATTGCTTATGAAGGAAACAGATTGGATTTTGTGACCCACATCTGTAATTTCAACATTATACTACCTGATAATCTGCTGTCAGTTTTGGACCAAGTAACAGCCATACTGAAGTCTTTGCTTTATACTGTTAACAATATCACCCGATTAAAGCCTCATAAGAGGACATTTTTAAATCTGTGTATCTCTTGACATTTTTACAGTTGGATTATTATAATGCCCTTTTTCTGGCACTTCATACCTGTAAATGTGCCACCCTAGGCATAGGCTACATGGAATGCTCTGATCTGCTGAGAAGTACTGCTTGGTACGTCCATATAACAGCCATGCTACATTCTCTAGACAGGCTGTTTGTGGCCTATTGGTCAGAATACAAGGTACTGATATTAACATACAAGGCCATCCATGATTTGAGGCCTTCCTGTATTAAAGACCTTCTGACACACTAAGTCTTCTTTCCAACTATTCTCCTTCTTCAACAGGCTGCTAAAGATTCCCAGGTTTCACCATGAGCACTCAGGCTTAAATTACTTTGCCTAGTAATTTCGATATCTGTGAAATTCAGTTCCCAATCTTGCTGGTTCTCAGAGCCTACACTAGACATCTTTAAGAAGTCTCTTAAAATGCATATTTATTCATTCCTTTTATTAACTGGGATAGCCTGACTGGTCAGCAGTACCTTTCCAGCAGAGTCCTAAGGAGAAAATGTCCATAGACCAATATAATAAAAAAAAAAAACAAAAAACAAAAAAACAGGTAGTCACAAGCAATAGATAATACAATGAGTTTCAAACAAGAACAAATATAAAGGTAGAACAAAATGTCAAATAAAAAATACAGCTCATTTACAGTATTTACATGAACTGGTACAGTGGTGAAGACAGAAAAGAGTATAGAGGGAAGATGCTGAAAAAAGTAAAGTATTTTTGATTTCATAGGTAAAAAGACAGGAAGGAGAATGATGGAAAGATACTGAAACAAAAAGTGAGACTTTAAATGGAGGAAAGAGAAAAGGTAAAGTAGAAAGTCTGGTTAGGAGGTGAAAAAATAAGGGTAGGTGAAAGAATTAGATGGAAAGATATATATATATATATATATATATATATATATATATATATATATATATATACATACATTTATATGGGAGCTGTACTGATCCCAGAATGACAACATCACCGAATTACTATCAGCCGGGCATACTTACGCAAAAGTACTTTTCACCGATAAAACACTTTCGTGTAAGTATGCCTGTTGCGGAGGTCGTATTATGGTGCGGATAAAGGAATATTCCCCTTTTCCTCACCGTAGTGTGATCTCGGAGTTAGAATATTAAAGTAGGGGGTGCAGGGGGGCTTGCCCCCCTGCATAAAAGTAGATTTAGTGTTTTTTTTTAATACATTTTAACGAAAGGGTTTTTTCGGTGAAAGCACTTTCGTTAAAGTGTGTTCAGTGATTGTGGATTTGGACTACTGAACTTTCATTCAATAGTCCTGGATCCATATATATATATATATATATATATATATATATATATATATATATATATATATATATATATATATATATATATATATATATATATATATATATATATATATATATATGGGTCTAGGACTATTCACTGAAAGCACATTTCACTGAAAGTTATAAATGGCCTTTTCCCCACTGTAGTGTGACCCTGGAATTAGAATATATAGTGGGGGACACAGCCCCCTGCACTGGGGTGTGCGTGTGGGGGGTGTAGCCCCCCCCCCACCTATTTTAAATATTTTGAACTATACACATGGATACGTGCAATTTCAATAAATTACTCTTTTCTAAACTTAATATATATCCACACACACCCTTTACTATATATTCTAACTCCAGGCTCGCACTAAAGTGGGGAAAAGGCCATATATAACTTTCAGTGAGATGTGTTTCAGTGAACTGTGTTTTCAGTGAATTGTGCTTTCAGTGATTTGTGCACAGTCAAATGTGTTTCAGTGAAATGTGCTTTCAGTGAATAGTCCTAGCCCTATATATATATATATATATATATATATATATATATATATATATATATATATATATATACACACACACATATATATGCACAGATAGTAGGATAAAGGAAAGATATTTTTATTATTAATCATTTTAATTATTGTTTATTTATTGAAGGGCCTATTTGTCTTGTCTTATTGATGCCACATCAAATGACCTAAAAGTGACAATAAACATTAAGAATTTAGTAAGGGGGTCTGGTGGGATACTTTATAGCACAGTGGGAGACATTAGTAGTAGAAGTGAAGAAATTGCTATGCTACTGATTAAACACATTCTGACATGCTGTGTGCAATTATGATGAACCCATTTCTCTAAAAATATACACAGAATGAAGCCATCTGTAGGACAGCATCTAAAATGGTATAAGGCCTTCACAGAGAGACTAAAGAACTTAGTAGTATTCAAACCCTAGAAGGGGTAGAAGGTCACACCAGAGTATACTTCAACAAAGTGTATGGTGATGGTTTGTTTACTCTTATAACTGATTGTGTATCCCTCTCACTGTTTAATATATGTTGATAAACATGTTAACAAAGTGTAAGGTGAGCATCTTTCATAAACGGGTTTGCAAGAATAAGGGGATACAGCTCAGGAACCCCACAGTGATTTTTTTTCACAGACGTTATGGCTACCCTGATGAAGTATTACAACTGAAACTATCGCATTAGTAGTAATAATGTAGCAGACTTAATGGGTTAGTCTTTGTTCAGCAGCAAAGATCATGGGCCAGATTCAAAAAGAGTTGCTCTCAGTGTAAATGACTTACCTCGATGGAAGGCCTATCTGTAAGTAGGCTTACTACAGAGGCCAGATTCCAAAAGATGTACTGAGAACAAGTCTTTTGCAATCGGGCCCTATGTTTCCCTGCAGAGGTACATAATACAAATGGCTTTCATTCAAGAAATAAACATTGTGGAGTTAAGTGGCATGCAGTAAGGAAAAGACATGACATTTCTCTGGGATAAATATACACTATGTACTCAACATATGCATTTCAGAGAACATTGCCATTTTCAGAATAGTCCCCATTACCTTGGCTGGTCAAGTTTTTTGTTAGATATGTACACTAGCTAGTAAAGTTGCTAATTGCTTTTTGAAATATTCACACACTACATCAAGGATCTTAAGTGTAATCTATCCTAATCACCTGCCCCCCATGGGAATTAGTGTATAAAAGCTTTTAAAAGGCCTGGGTGCCATATATGATTCCCACTGCAGCTGGTCGTCTCCCTGGAATATGGTCCTGTACAAGTAAGCTTAAATGTTTAGTGTCTCCTGTCTCTATGTATTTATTTCAGCTACTATTTATATATTTAGCATTATTTCATATTCCTATGTAGTGTTAAAGTACTGAAATTCATAAACAGTCAAATTGTATTTAGTTTTACTTGTTGATGTTAGCAATTAAGCTCTCACAGATAAAATGCATCGTTTTGCCTACTTATCCAAACTTTTCTTCTTCTTCTTTAGGCTTTTTCCCGGTTAGGGATTGCCACAGCAGATCATCATTCCACTCATGATTGGCAGTGGAGTTTTACAGTGTCGAGTTGCCATCCTGGCGCCCAATCTTCCACAGAAGGCACATGCACGCACACACTCACACCTAGGGCCAATTTAGAGTGTCCAATCCACCTACTGCATGTCTTTGGGATGTGGGAGGAAACCGGAGCACCCGGAGAAAACCCACGTGACCACAGGGAGGACATGCAGACTCCACACAGAAGGCACCCCAGCCAAGAATTGAACCAGAGAACCTCTTGCTCTGAGGCAGCAATGCTAACCACTGCACCACCGTGGCCGCCCTACTTATCCAAACTTTTCTACTGAATGAAAATTCACTGTTCCTTTGAAAGTATTTAGATCGACTTGTTAATGTTAGCATTTGACCTCTCATAGCTAAACTGCATTGTTTCTGCCTACTTATCCAAACCTTTTCTACTGAATGAAAATTCACTGGTCCTTTATTAAGATTTCAGTGTATAAGGTTTATTGAATGGTTATGCTTACCTTTTGCTCAGAGATATTTGCGTTTGCAATTTTGATAGGACTTGTTGCATTATTATAAGTACTTTTTCTCAGTGATATCATTGTTTGTGAACTAAATGATCAAATGTCACTAAGTACTTTTGTCATGTAGGCTTTATGATTTAGTCGTCAGAACATGCAGTGTATTCTTTTCATGATTGTCTTTGCTGTTATTTAATCAGCTTACTACTGAGTTATCTATCAACATTGCCAGTTTGAAATTCCACAATGTTATTATTATCCCTTAATTTATTCTAGTTTGCAGATTATCCGGTCTTACTGGTTTCCTCATCCCCCCACATCTGCAAGCAGAGACACTATCCCTTCTAACAATGAATCATACCTGAAACAAGGGTGCACATAAACAGAAAATCAAGGAAAAGTTTGGATTAAAACTAATGTAGGTGCTCTAATTGAAAATTGCTCCTCTATACTTAATTGTAAGGGTGCATTTTACCACCCACTCCCATACCTTACCTCCATTTCCCACCTATCTCACTACGCCTACATTTATTTGAAACTAACCACACCCACAAACTATCATTATCCAATCAAACAAGTTCTGCACTACCATATTACTGTGCTACGTATTTTACTAAGCATACCCTACCTTTGATAAAGTAGGTTATCAAATCAATTATATTCAAGGTCTAATTCAATAGACTAAGGGTAGCTTATTTGATACTAATTTTAATATCAATTTTAGCTGCTTCAGACAAGCTATTCTACTAATGAATCACTACCTCAAAATGACAGCATTATATAGCCTTGCCTTAGTGACCTTATCAATAACCACACATTTAGCTTCTTACTGAAACCTTCTAAATAATTCAAACCACTCTCATCCCAATTCAAATGACTACCCGCACAAAGTTTGGCATAAGATAATTATTATATGCTCCCATATTTGTGAACTTAACTCAACTTTACTATAATCCCATACCAAAACACCCCCACATCTCCCTAAAATATGACAAATACACAATCAAAATGATTAGAACCGTATTAGACATTTTATCTAAACGTATTCTGAGTGATGATATTCATCCTAACCCAGGACCCAAGAGTAGTCTAGACAGTATACCATTCCAACCTTACAACCAAACCTACCACATACCACATTTCCCAATGAAATCATCAATCCTCTTAATATTAAACATTACAATCAGAAGAATTACATACAAAATCCATGAACTACATGCAATCCTTTCCATATATTCCCCAGATATTGTTCTAATCACAGAAACTGGACTAAAACCTGATATATCCAAAATAATTCTATTCTCAGGATATAATATACTAAGACAAGACCGAATGGTCAAAAGGGGTGGAGAAACAGCTATTCTGTTTAAAAATAACTCCATTCTTGAAGCCATAGAACTTAATGCCCAAAATTTTGATAACGCAGAAATCATTTTTGCACAACTGAAACTTAATGCTAAAAAGCATATAAATATTTTAGGATCCTATACCTTTTCAGGTCAGAACAGCTCCACACTAGAAAATATTTTGGATTGGTTCTCCAAAGTACTGCCCCAAGAAACAATAATCTTGGGTGGCTTCAACATTGACTGAATCACCTGTAATTCTGATAATCCCATCAACCACACCAACCTCCATGTCTTTACCCAAACTATTCAAGTCCATACCAGGATAGATAAATCATTTAATAGGCAGTCCACCTTAGACTGGATATTTAAAAATAGACCCGACCTTTAATTTCATTCTGGCTCTCTCTCAGATTCCCTTAGTGTTCATCTTCCCACCTGCTTAATTAGAAACAGAATAAACCCTTCTAAGCTTGCCACTTATCATCCTATACAAAACAAAACTAACTTTAACCACCAAGAATTCATAGACACTCTAAAACTTTGCATTTGGGTTCTACTTAAACATCTCCCCCTTAGAAGATGTTGTGAAATACTTTAATTCTGCCTTCCTGAATATACTAAACAAAGTAGCCCCCCCCCCAAAAAAAAAAGACTATTAGAATAAAATCCAAATTTGCTCCATGCCTAACAAAAAAAACTCCAAAAATACTCCTATAATAGAGATAAAGCTTTGAGTAAATGGCACATTACTAAATCTCAAACAGACATATCAAGAACTCATAAACAAGGTAAAAAGTCTAATCAAACAAGATAAAACAAATTATCACTTTAGTATCCAAAACAAGCACCATAACAGCCCAGAACAATTCTGGAGAGCAGTTAATAACATCCTCCTACCAGGCAATGCTAGTACACCCACCCCACCTCCCACTAACAACCTTGATAGTACAGCCACTCAGTTTAACAAATACTTCACTGAAACAATTCTAACTCTCTCCAAGAAGCTATGCCTCCACTACCACTCACAAAAATAGCAACTCCTCCTTACAACCTGTATCTACCAACACAATAAAGAAACTACTAAAAAAAATGAAACTCACTACCCTAGCTACAGATAAACTACCTGCAGAATATCTTAGAATTGCAGCTGATGCCATCTCCATCCCTATATTTATCCTCATTAACAATTCCATTACTGAACAACTAGTTCCATCAATTTGGAAATGTCATATATTATACTTTTACATAAAGGTGGCAAGTCAACAGAATTATTCAATTATCGGCTAACTGCTATACTGTCACCCATATTCAATATACTGGACAGATGCATATGCACATAATGGACTTTCTACTTACTAATATATCACTATCCAACACCCAACATGGGGTTCTGACCCTTCCACAGCACCACCTCTGCCCTTATGACCGTCACTGACATACACACACAAATTATGGGCTTTCTACTTACTAGCAAATTACTATCCAAAACCCAGCATGCGTTCTGAGCCTTCCACACACCAGCTCTGCCCTTATGAAATTCACTGACATAGTCAACCACCACAGAAATAATGGCAAATTTCTCTCTGCTGTTTTTATTGACCTCTCTAAGACTTTTGGCATGATCTCTCAAGCTTTTAAATGTACTTACTAAATTCAACTTAAGCCAGTATACTTTGTCCTAGTTCACAGACTATCACTGATGCCAGCTCTAGGACACATTATTGCACTGCCATCAAATAATTGAATTGGCTAGAACCCCTCACCTAATAACTTATCACCATCTGTGCTTGGCACATGAAATCTTCACTTCAAAACTTATTAACTCCTTACGCTAACAAACTTGTACTTCGATTGAGTAGCAAATCCCTGTTAACTGTTACCAAAGCTAACAATAAATCAGGCAATTCCCTTTTCTCGAACTACAGAGCTAAATTCTGGAATAGCTTACCATCAGAAATAACATCTATTATCAATTTATCTCACTTCAAAATAACTCTTTAAGTCTCACTTAACTCATTCACACCAATGGAGCTCAGTAAGTTTGCACAGTAAATTGCAATGGGTGGAGCCTAAACCTTTTGACAGAATCAAATTATGTCCTCACATTTCAAACAAATGTTCATATCTCTGGAACTATAGGGATTATGAAAGAAGTATAAATGGCAAACCCTTCAGCACAAACTATTTTTATAGTGGTAGTATTCTTTAGGTTCTAGGTGTTAAACTGAAATTTATAAGTCACGGTAAACAAAAGTAACTATTACATTTGTAATATTTTGTAAACAACTTACAATATCTCAGCATCAAGTTACACACAAACTGTCAGCAACATTTTATTCATCATGGTGAGGGCTTTCATATGAGGCTATGGAGTTCATTCTGTACCACTTGTTTGTTGAGATATTTATAAAACTGTGAAAACTATATCAATTTAAACTGTCATAAAAACAGCAGTTAATATCTCTTTACCTGCACTAGAGAGAGGTCAAATATTATGCAGTTGAGCTTGCTATTTTGTAAGTTTTAAGATGAAATCTTGTACATGGCATGTTTTTGAGTTATTGCTGCAAATATGAACAAACAATATGTGACACCTAGAGGCGTCAGTAGGAGTTAACTGCAGATTCACCAGATGTAATGAGTTAACCAATACATGGCTATCCTCTGTACAAATCCTGGATAAAAAAATAATCCCAATTCAGTGTTCTATTTTGTCTAAAAACTCTTTCTGTAAGTAATACTAGTTCTTCACATAAATTAGATCACTATAGTAAAACTATTCTCAAGTTGCATTTATGTCTCAATATCTATACTCTATTGTATCTCCTCTTACTACAGGCAATTAGTCAATGTAGATATCTATAAAAATTGCTCACCACCAAATGTTATTAATAATACCTGGTTTACACTCTATAAGTCACTCATTTTCCTGTTTTTTTTTAAGAATAATTTTCTTTCTTGTACTAGTCTATGCAACAATGACATTAATAATATTAACACAAATGTACTTTTAACCAATGTCATATGTTTGATAGAAATGTCAAGTCATGTATATGTAAACTTTGTATTTGTAATTATAATGACTATTAAATGTTAAATGTGGAGCTTTTCTCCCCAGGCTGCTGCTGAAAAAGGATTTTTGTCCAGTCAGACTTTCCCGGTAATCAAAAGTAAAATAAAATAAATAAAAAAAAATAAAATATAATGTAACCCCCTAAAGCTCATTGCACATACCTTAATATGCTGGGAGTTCAGTACTTCTCTGGTACAGTTTGCACCATTCTGTGCTACTATAAATATCTTATGAAACTTTTTTTGCCAAATGCAGGAGTGAAATATAAGAAAAAAAAGCTGTGGCACAATAAATTATTATTTATTGATTTAATATTTGTTGACTGGGAAAGTCCGACTATTTTCAGCTGAGGCCCAGGTTGAAATACTCCAGATGCATGTCTTTGAATGTGGGAGGCTACCGGAGTACTCAGAGGAAACCCACATGAATGCAGGGAGGACATGGAGACTCCACACAGAAGGCACTTCAGCCGAGAATCAAACCGGAGAACTTGTTGTTGTGAGGTGACTGCACCACTGCGCCCCCTGAAAGACATCAAGTACCATGCTCTTTTCATGATGAAAACAGAACCAATGGATATGCTGCAGATATGAGGGGACAGTCATTAACCATCTTGTTTTTATTATTCTTGAAGGGGTTACCATTGATAATAAGGAAGCTACCTAGGGGCAGTGATCACACTTGCTCTTTTTAGTATTACTGAGGGGATACCCTTTTATGAAATATAAAAAAATAAATCATTTACTTAACTACATTCATGTAACTGGCATGTCCTGTGGTGTGTTTTCATCATAAAAAGGTATTGTATCCTGTATCCAGTGCAGCAGTGTTTTCTTGCAAATTTTATTTACATCGTCAACAGAGTATATTGTAAGTTATTTAGTATGCCACAGACTGTTGCAAACTGCCACAATAATGTTACTGGACCCCTGCAAGTCTTTACAATGTACCTGGTGTGCAGTGGGACTTAACAAGATCTGTTACATTTCACCATTAAAAATGTTACATTTCACTATTAAAAAGTACCTTGTTTATAATGTTCATGTTAATAAACACATCTTCTCTGATCTGAACAAGCATGCTCAAAGAAAGCATGGCTTTTTGGCTGATTGTTCACATAAATTAGGGAAACACAGTGATACAGCCTTGCTCCATTCCTTATCATATTGTTATGTGTGGAGATAGACAATTAATACTTTCTCTGAAATGCCTCACCATTTTAGTGCTCCTGGTAACCAATAATAAATGTATAGAGGCTTCATCCTATCCACCTTATAGATGGACAGATGTTAGCCATCTAGCCACCATTTAAAGGTGGACACAGCAGCATCTTTTCCAGCATCACACCCACATGAAAGTGGATCGATAGATTCTTGTTCACGATCTGGCTAACAGGCCAAACCATTGTGCTTCTTTTGCTGTCATTAAAAATATATGACATTAATTAATTTTTTACTTTGATTTGAGAGGCTTGATTTTTTTTTTTTTTGTTGAAGTGCCCACGTCACCCCTCCCTCAATCTGATACCACAATGGATTATTTAGTTATGCATCTAATGAGTTTCATATTACTATCTGTAGTAAGGCTTATAAAATGTAATGTGTTCTGTTTACATTCTCTTTTTGTAAATTGTGATTGAAGGCAACTCTTAAACTTTTTTGCATATCCTTTGTAAATCTTTGTAAATTTTTTGTAATCTTTTTTGTACTATTGTTATGGAACTTTTCTCCTCAGGTCTCCACTAAAAATGGGCTACTTGCCCAGCCGGACACTACCCGGTTAACAAATGTAAAGTAAAATATAAATAAAATAAATAAATAAATAATGTAGGCCTTCCCAGTACAATATACATTTATAAGAGTAAAATGGGCAACTGCTATTGCCATTGAGTAGATAGATGCCCATTGATTGCCAAGATAGATTCTGGTCCTCCATGACTCTGAGCTGGATAAAGTGATGGGTTGATGTGAGGATGGATGGATGGATGGATGGATGGATGGATGGATGGATGGATGGATGGATGAATAATGAGTAACGGAATTATTATAAAAAATTATAATGTGCTGCTGTAACTCAAAGAGAGACTGGTAAGCAGATCTGGATTTTCAGCAGCATTTATGTATGTTACCAGTGACACCATGCATATTTACCTGCTCCAAGACATTAGCACTGAAAACGGCTTCATTCATATGCTCCTCATCAGATTTCAGGACAGTCTTGATATTTTCCACAAGTTCTTTCACATCAGGGGCCAGGCTGCAGGAAGACTGCTCTAGGAACCTCGCAACAATTAGCTTTGTGTCTCTGTATGACTTGTAATCAATCAGAGATCTGGGTCTTGATCTGCCAGCTCTTGCCTTTCCTCCTCTGCGCAGGGTGACAGTACCCAGTTCATGTTTCCATTCAGTCTGGGTTGCAGCTTCACAGCTCAGTAAGGGGGCTAAATGTAACAGACAAGAACAGACATTATTGTGAAATATTATTACAAGGAGGTGAGCAGGCACACACATACATAAATATATAATAACAAAGGGAATGGTATATGGAGGACATCACAGACTATACAATGAAGAACAAGCAAAGTACATTTTTTGTTAAGTAAAGGGCACCACTGAGAACAGCATCAAACACTGACAAGAGTGGGATTTGAACCCACACATGCAGAGCATAATGAATTAGCAGTCCACCACCTTAACCACCCAGCCATCTCATCTGCAGCAATTTAAAAGCTGACATGATACTAATGGCTTGGAATATGTTTAGCTAATCCATATAAGTCACCTTAGCGTTTGCCATTGTCACTATAAACTAATTCAATACAGCAATGGAAATAAACTTTGAAGTCCAGCATTATAAAGCAGTTTAACTTTTTTTTGTTTGTTTGCCTTCATGGTTTCAAATGCAGAGGGGAAAAAAGTAGTTGTGTGCAACAAATCAATGTGGGCATTAATAAAAAAAAAATAAACAAGATAACATGTATCTTAAATATTCTAATAAGCTAAATTATAATTCTACACTATTTCATGTTAAGTGCAAGTATATGGTTAATGTACCATGAAATAATTGAGGTATCAGTGATAATCAGACTTAATACAATGTCAGGCTGAGCAGCAAAGGGGAAGGCTGAAAATATGCACATCTTCTACTTCTCATTCCATGTTATACTAGTCAATGCTTTACATTAGAAAATGTACTTCTAAAGAAAACCCTACTGGTCACTCAGAATGCTGAAGGGGTACATTATTACACAAAGAGAACCTAATAAACATAGATATACAGTAATACACACACACACACACACGCACACACGCATGCTCGCTCGCGCATGCGCGCGCACACACACACGCACACACATATATTCTTATTCATTTAAAATTCATAACAGACCTAATAAATAGCAACAACTTTTTTATTCCTTAAAAAGTTATTCATTAATAATGCGGAGAGTGGAGACAATATAAAAATGTTGAAGTTTAAAAGTGACTTTTATACGTGTATTTCAGTGTACAATTAGAGACAGGGAAAAACCTTAAAAAGCTGAAACAGGTTATTATGAATATTCAGATAAGCCCTAACATTACAATACGTTCTGCACTCTCTGATCAGCCTCTAATGTGTTTAATTCTAGTAGCACACAGCACACACTTAGGAACCTGACATTTGAAATGAAAAGTGCAATATGAATATAAATACATTTATTTTTTGACGGTACACATGTGAAACAGTAATACACTGTAAAACACTAAAAACACTTAAACATACATTCTGCTTCATATGCATTCCTTTTTCATAACCATAGTTGCAAGTATCTTCACTAAGCACTTCATATAAAATAATTTCAGTCAAAATTAATACTCTTTGGCATGTTTTCAGTAATAAAAATCCAAGTTTAAAATAACTTTATTAATATTAGAGTGGAGATATCCATTACTACTTTATTTAAAAAGAGAATATTAAAAAGGTCCTCTTTAAAGGTGCCCATTGCCTCTACTTTACATTTTTACTTTAGCATACAATTATAATAGAACAAAATTTTCAAGAGATAAAGCAATGTATTAGGAAGATTCAAAAAAGCACTAGCATCTTCACGTTATCTGCAGTTCCTGATTGGGTTGTAATGTGAGTGTTTATTTAAAAGTCCATAACCCATTCCAGTATAAACTAAATTCCAAAGTGGCAACACAAAGTAAGGCAATAGTTAAGGTAAAATGAAGCAGTTTTGCTGAACAATTGTTAATATTCAGTCTTGCTCTACAGAAGCACTGGACTGGTTTGGCTTTTTTGCAGTATCAGAGCATAATCACCATGCTCCATGGACAACAAGGGTATATTAAATGTAACAATTTCATTGGCTGTTTGCATTCTGTGACCATTAGATTATCCCAGCCATTAACATGCTTGCAGAGCCTATTCATTAGAATCATTGAGTAACAGCAGCGATGGGAGTAATATATTACAGTAAGTAATATATTACTGTAATATATTACAATTTCTAGTAACTAGTAATATAACTAGTTACTTTTTTCAAAATGGTAACTAGTAATAGTAACGTATTACTTTTTGGAGTAACTAGTAACTTAAATGTGAGTTACTTTTAAGTTACCTTTGCTTAAACCAGTGGTTCTCAACATGGATGCTTCCTAAAGAGTGATGTAACTTCTGGGGTCCCTATATAGTATGGATAGTAATCAGATGTTAGGAGGTAATAGACACTTTGAAGTGGCAATTTGGATAAAAAATTACAACATAATACTGGCACAATTCATTGCATGTAGCATTCATAATAGATCATTAGAATTAGTCTGGAGCAAAATTGACTTAATTTTTCTTAACACTGCAAGGAGGTGAAAGCTAATGATGACCAGACTCCAGCCCTGCCCTGGTACTGTGGGACTCTCACCCACTAAAACATCTCCTAACACTGGGGCAATTCTAGCCTGCTAGAGATCATATCCTTACCTTGCAGTATAATAAATGGCATTGGTTCTCCATACCACCGTCAGCTGGAATCATACTCATCACTCATCATTTGAGCACCTGATGCCCCAACCTACTGCACCAAGCAGGACTCTTCAAGTGGATCTATGATCAACCAACTTTTGTCTTGACAATATTATGTTATGTTCTATTTAAAATTCTTTTCGGGTTGTGATTTTAAATTGCTGAAAATAGACAAAATGTGATAGGTTTTTATAGGTCCTGTGCTGCTGGCTGGTTTGGTTTAATTATTATCTGTGACTCTCTAGCTATAAAGACTAGTCGTCTTCTTCTCCTTTCAGCTGTGCCTGTTAGGGATCACCACAGTGGATCATCAGTCTGCAGAACAAGTGGCAGTGGAGTTTTACATTGTTGAATTGCCAGCCCAGCGCTTAACCTTCTTCAGAATGCACACGCATGCACACACTCACACCTAAAGCCAATTTAGAATGTCTAATCCACCTGTAGCATGTCTTGGGAATGTGGGACACCCTGAGGAAGCCCACTCAAACACAGGGAGTGTAGATCATAGTGTGTGTGTTGTACTTTTAAAGCCACTGTAGCTCATGGGGACATTCATAAAAAGTACTGAGCATGTGCAAGCAGAGTGCCATTTTGTGTAAGCAGCTGGAGTGAAAACATGTATGTGTGTAGCAGTCAGTCAGTTAGCTAGTTCATTTAAGTTTTATGTTCCAGTCATCCATCCTGATGTGTTTGTGTGTAATAAATATCTTAAATGAACATTCAGGCCTCGTCATCTTATTTGAATACATAAGACGAGTGACATGTTGTCATAATGGGATCTCACATCAAAACTTCTTAAAACCATGAGGCGCACAGTCAGAAATGGAGAAATATGCAAGAGTGTCTCAAACGACTCGCAAACAGGTCCGAAAATATTTCCAGGTTCTTAAACTCATTTAAATGATTTTTCCTTCAACAAATATAAAAGCATTCCAAACCAATTAATGAATAAACAAAATGTTCAAAATTGCGACATATTGAAAAAAGTACTTGAAATAATTACGAAAACATTTGAAACAATATCCGAATCATATAAAATGTTCAAAAAAGAAAAAAAAATATTTTTTTACAGTGTACTAATTATTTGCATTAACTAAAGATATTCAAAGTATCTAAAGTGTGCAAAGTGTTGGCAGTGTGTGCAGTATTACAGTACAGAGTCTGTTGTACAGCTGAATATAATTACAAGTACCTGGTGTGTTTTTGACACATATGGCATGGCAGAGGGATTTCACAGACCTGCTCTGCTTGTGTTTAATAATATTGCTGAAAACTGGAGAGTGAGCAAGAATATGATGTTTTCATACAGGCTGATTTTTTTTGATAAAGACGCACATACAAAACCATTTATTCTGCTAAATGTATCTGTGTCAGAAGCCATTGAGAGAGAACATTCATTTGTGCATGCACCTGCTGTTTATGCAGAAAAGGGGAAGACTGCCATATTGTGGTACACGCTGAAACGCAGGAAGACTCTGAGTGCTTAAAATGTCAAGTTAGAGAAATGTGCAACCCTCAAATGAATATTATAGTGGAAAGGCACTATTTTACACAAGAGATCAAAAGCCTAGTGAAACTTTTGCAGCATATATAACTGACTTGAGAAACAAGTCAAAAACGTCCATATTTGATTATCTGGGAGATGAGTTGATAAAAGATAAGCTTGTGTGTGGTGTTAATAATGATACAGTGATAAAGATTTTGCTTTGAGATAGTGATTAATGTTAAGCAAAACCACAGAGAGTTGGCAGATATATGAGCTTATAGAAAAGTACACAAATATGCTTACGAATGATAAGAACATGCTTGCAGCTTTTTCCAGCATGAATGTTGATAGTATGCAGCACACTATGGCTGACATTTGGACCCATCAGAATCATAGTTTCTTTGGTGTCATCACCCACTGGATCGACTGTAACACACTTCAAAGAAAGTCAGCTGCTTTGTCATGCTGCAGATTACAGGGAAGGCATACATATGATCTCATAGCATCAACTCTCGAGAGCATTCCCATCAAGTACAAGACAGATCAAAAGGTGTGTGCAACAATTACTGACAATGGCAGCAATTTTTTAAAGGCTTTCACTGTCTTCTCGGAATGTGAGAGATCTGAGACTACAAGCATTCTGTCCCAAGATGAGGATGATGATGGTGAAGTGATTTACAACAGCGTGACATCCATGCTGAATCAGTCAGGGCAAAGTGAGAACACCTATTCACTGCCTCCCCATCTGAGATGTGCAGCACACACATTGAATCTGAGATGTGCAGCACACACATTGAATCTGAGATGTGCAGCACACACATTGAATCTGAGATGTGCAGCACACACATTGCATCTAGTTGCTGTGCAAGATGCTGAATCTGCTTGTGATGATGCACAGTATAAAAAGATCATGCAAAGCACCCTGGCCAAATGCTATGCTGCTTGGAACAAGGCTAGTCACAGCACCCAGGCTGCTGAGGTGGCTCGAAATAAGTGTGATCTGGCATTGATTATTCCCAGTGCAACATGATGGAATCCCACTTTCTACACAATGGAGAGAATTCACCTCATTGCAACTCGGGGTGAGGACTTGCTAAATGAGATATGTGAACAGATTGGAACTGCCATCTTCGGGCCTGCAGAAATTACCTTTGTTGCTGAGTTTGTGCAAGCAATGCAGCCCATGGCAATGGCTCTGGACATCCTGCAGTCAGAGCAAAAATGCTTCATGGGAATCCTGATCCCCACCATTATGTGCCTGAAAAACAAGTTGTCTGAAGTCAGGCAGTCTGTGAAGCTTGTTGTGCTGCTAGCTGATGCTCTTCTTAAAGGCATTGAACCTCAGTTCAATCACCTTCTGGAGCATGACAAGCTCATTCTGGCTGGCATAGTGCATCCACAGATGCTCTTTGTGTTTCACTGTTGCAGTCATCACACTTGGGTTATCCTGCCAGGGGTAGCCCTCAGTCAGCCCAAATACCAGAGGCTTAGTATTTCTGCATCGGTTGCAGTCACTTCAGTACTGATGTCAGATCGTCAGTGGTATAAAAACAGGCAGTCGATGCCATTACATCAGTCTTTCTTGCTGAGGAGCCCAAAGCAGAAGCAGTTCGCACGAGTGCCGGTTGGCCGCTACCTGTGCTTTCATTTCCGAAATTGAAGTTGAAGTCTTCTAAAGCTAAGTACCCCATTGGGGATCCTTTTTTCTTGCTCTAACCAATGTCAGAAAAAGTTAACAATTGTCTCACCTGTGGAAAGCAAATACCACACCAAGATTTCCATTCTGCATCACCTGTTTAGGCCCAGACCACGATGAACCTCGCTGCCATTTTTGTACTTTGTTGAAGGCCTAAACTATTCATCTTTGGGCCCTTTTTGTAGCTAAATACTTTCATTCTCGATCTCTGTATTCTGAAATGGCTTCAGTAAGCCATCCAACTACCGATCTTCCAAAAAATGGAAGGATAAAAACAGAAACAGACTGCACAGGTCCAAAAACTGCCAACGATGCTTCCGTTAAGCTAGTCGCCAGTTCACCGGTACTCAGTGAGGCTCTTTCACAGCCCCTGATGCCCGCCTCGATGGATTCACAGGTCTCTACCGAGACCCATTCAGAGTATGCCGCGAGACTCTTCTTCGACTACGGAACCTGTGGATGTCTCTACCTTGGATGGGTCTGGAGCCGCTGTGCAGGCACCGGCTTCTGTGGAAGTTCTTTGCACTACCGATATTCGACACAAACCGACCACTTCTTTGCGTTTTCAATTCTTTCTCAAACTACCGAGTTTCTAAGGCCAAGAGTACGAGCTACGCCTAAAAATATGATGACCCTAACTCAAGACCCTGCTTCCTTGCCACAATCACAGATGCTTAAAATGGCAGAAGACCTTATCATGCTGATTAGGGGAAGCCAACCTTCCCCTGCTAAAAGAAAAAGAGACTTGTCCCCAGGAGCTTTATCTGCCCAGGAGTCCGATGACTCTCAGGTTTCTGATTATGAAGACATATCCTTATCTGCTTATGAGGATTCAGATGCAGAGGAATCCATTCCTTCTGCCTCCCCTCCAGAGGATTTTTCTTTTGGTGAAACCCTACATACTTTGAGAGAGCATTTCCATTAGGAATGCCAGGATTATCCTCAGTCCAAAAAGAGACTCAAGGAATTTTTAGATTTACCACAGCACAGACCCTCAGCTATCCCTCCTGTTCTGGATGTTGTGGATGTTGTCTTTATGGAATCCAGTCTAACTCCTGATACTTTAGCCCCTGCTCCAAGGAAACCTGACAGGTACTACAGAGTCCCTGACTCACACAAATTTCTTTTCAAAAATCAAACTGCTGACCCAGAGGTCATCTCCCAAGGGCCTAAAGGAATACAAGCAACTACAGCTAAGAATCCCACCCCTCCTGAGCTTTAGACAGATGGGGTAAAAAAGTATACACCTCTGCAACTCTTGCCATTAGAGCATTAAATTGTCAGTTCCACATGCTGAAATACCAGCAACATACTATGGAACTTATTAAGCAAAAATGATCTACCTTCCCTGACTGTGCAGAAAATAAAGAATTACAGGAGCTTATGCATTTTGCAATGCAAGTCAGCAAGCATACCCTGCAATGTGGGTTTAATGCCCTAAAAGCATCTTGCAAGGCAGCAGTCACAGGTTCTGTACTTAGAAAGCATGCCTAGCTTAAGGAGCAGACCTTGGCAGACCATGTCAAATCAAAATTATTGGACGCACCACTGAACAAGGACAATCTGTTTGGCAACAAAGCAGAAGAGTGATAGAAGTCTAAATCTCAAAATACACTCACTCGAGGCACTCCTTAAAATGGAGACCATCGATATCTGAGCAGTGACTGAGACCAGTTACTTGTCAGCTTTGCACCAGGGACAGAGGGCAAGGCCATATCAAAACAAACCATCTCCAAATGGATAGCACACTGTACCCATTTATGTTACAAGCACCATGGGAAACCACCCCCTCAGGGGGTCAGTACCCATTCCACTAGGGCAACTTTAATCTCTACAGCCTTTCTCAGAGGAGTCCCTACCAGGGACATTCTGGAAGCTGCAACTTGGAGTTCTGTTCGTACCTTCACCAAGCATTATCACCTGCCTATCTTTTCCAAATCCAGGGTGGGTTTTGCTACAGCAGTCCTGCAGGGCATGCTGCCAGCCCCATCTCTTCTTGACTGCCTCCACCCATTCTTCAGCTTTGGGAATCAACCCAAGTGTGATGACTGCAACAGTGAAACACGAAGAACGTAGTACAGTTATGTACACTTACCATAACTGTAGATGTTCGAGTGTATTCACTGTTGCAGTACTGGTTTCCTACCCTCCAACCCCAGTGGTGGCTGGTGACTTCAAATCACAGGGGGGCTGCAGGAGACAGCTGAATGGGTGGGGTCAAGGGGAAGTGGTGTGGTCAACCAGAAAGGGGAGGAGCTATGCACAAAACCAGAAAAAACTAACTTTAATTAAATACGCTGCCCTGGGTGGCAAACCATCATTATGAAAGTCCAATCAAGACAAAAATAAGTGTAGAAGAATAAAAATATTTCAATGCATTGGCTGCATGACAGCTTACTTAATATCTAGATGGAAACAAAAGGTTGTGAGGCATGAAAAAATAAATTACTTTTTAAATACATTACTGGATTGCCAGTCAAAATCAAGTATAAGAAAAACCAGAAGCACTCAACTCAAACCACTTCTCCTTGCACTGTAGTTCTAATTATAATATATTCAGCTTTATTAAAGTACCAAGTAACATGCTGAAAGTAGAAATCTATGTGATGACCCCACTTGTAAAAATGTTTCTTATCCAAAAAAGACCTGCTGCCTGACAACTTGTTTCATGGGGAAAACATGATAAAAGTAAAAAATGAAAAGCAAACAAGAAACAAGCTCAATATACATTGCTTAAAGGATTACTGTACAGGTTATGGACCACACATGATTGGCATTCTGTTTAGTTTACGGGTAAAGTCTGTAGAGATGACTGGAAGTCTCCAACAAGTGTAATGAGCTTTTAAAATAATGGAATCCTGTCCTTTAATACCCAAGGCTTATACATTATCTAGTCAAGTATTCTCTGCATGGCAACAACAGAAAGGCTTTCAATGTTGGCAATTCTTTAACAGTATGCTTATTAAAGCTTACTTGCATCTTACGATCTCAGACAAGCTTACCTTATGGTCATTAAAGCATTGCTACTTAAACACAGAGCAACAGGCACTTTGAGTAATAAGCATAAATCAACAGTACAAAAATATGACAGAAACCAGACCATTCTGCAAAATCAAGGACAGATGAAAAGCCACTGTAGTACTTATGCAGTGTGTCCTCCCCATCCAAGGTAGATACAACTACTCCTTGCCTTTCTTGGACACATCCAGAGTCACTACATGGGGGAGTGGGGTGCAACAAGCATGTCACAATTTGAAATCTCTCTGGCTGACTGTGATGGCCCTGACACATTTGTCATACCTCTCAACCTCAAGAGCAAGAAATCTGGACAAAGCCATACACAGAAGTGGGACAAAGGCCCCAAAATAAGGACAATTTTTAAATATTGCTCTAATAAACTTAGAAAGATAATAGCATAGGTCTTGCATTAGTATGAATTTTCTGAAGGGTATAAAATCTGAAACTCAAATGTCTGTCATTTTCTAACTTCAGTCTTTAGTGATTTGTCACTAATTTGCCAAAAAACACAATTTTATGAAAAATGGACCAAAAATGTGATGCAAAAATATAAAATAGACACACAATACAGCTGCTACCTGTCAAAGAAGGGACACTTTAATATTAGTCCTGCTACCTTGAGCAGCTGACAAAATAAAATAATCTACATGCATTTCAAGTAATCTATAACTTTGATTATTACAGTTATTTCTTAATTGTAAATCCTCCATGTTTTCTTCCAAAATTGCTATTTTGCGGAGGGATTATTAGGGGGAAGAGCAACATTTTGAGCCAAAAATTGGGGACAGTTGAGAGGTTGGCTATGCCTAATTCTATAAAGCAATTTATTTGCATGTACCTCTCAACCTGTTAGTGCAGTAAATCTGAACAAGGCCAAATATATTGGGGGCACATATAAACAGTACTAAAAATTGCTCTTGTATAAATTGAGACAGTTGATAGAACAGCTCTTACTTTAACATGCATTTTTCTGAAGGTTATGAAGTCTGAAACGTATTACTTAGTGACTTAATTCCTAAATGATTTGCCAGAAAACTACAAATTTTATGAAGAACAAACCAAAAATAAGAAGCAAAAATCTATTCATTCTTTGAAAATCTGGGCAGTTGGGAGGTATAGTTCAGCTGGGCCTGTCTGAGTTTGCTGCCCTTCCCCCCTGACAAAATAATGGTTGAATGGAGCCTCTGCAGCCATTCCAATGAACCATTACTTGGCTATTTCACTCCATTTACCATAAACACTAATGTGCATACTGCTTTACTTCTATGATGAGTTGGACTTAATTTGAAAGTTTTATTTTGTATTTTACAGCACAAACACTAAGTCATCTGTTAAACAAAGCAATGCAGTCTCACAATGAAAACTTAGCATTAAAACTTCTCTGCCCTTGAAACTCACATTCATTGAAATAGCATTGAAACCCACATTCAAAGAAAATACATTTTGCCAGTGGCAGATAAAGATTAATTTTGGGCTGTTTTCAAATCATAGGCCCCTTGCATATGAAACATACATGTGCTCTTTGATACACCTTCCTCATTGTACTAAAATTATATTCCTTGTACAATACAGTACACTTGTTAGAGGGTGTTTTAAATTTGTTTTGAACATTTTCCAGTAAGCAATGAAACAAACCATATGCACCCATAATGGCAAAACTGCCCAGTTGAGAACATTTATCATAAAAAG
Organism: Protopterus annectens; assembly: GCF_019279795.1. Lineage (NCBI taxonomy): Eukaryota > Metazoa > Chordata > Ceratodontiformes > Protopteridae > Protopterus > Protopterus annectens. Next base: position 1,120,420,185 of record NC_056730.1, on the reverse strand, counting down.
TCTACTCAGACTTCCACAGTCCACCATTATTAGTAAATATACACAATTCTACAGTCCACCATTATTAGTAAATATGCACAATTCCACAGTCCACCATTATTAGTAAATATGCACAATTCTACAGTCCACCATTATCAGTAAATATGCACAATTCTACAGTCCACCTTTATCAGTAAATATGCACAATTCTACAGTCCATTATCAGTAAATATGCACAATCTCTGAAGTAAGTCATCTAAATAATTCCACATTAAAGAAATCTGTAACTAATGAAGCGGTTGCTGCTAGCAATCACCTTTATATTTCATGGTTTCATCGAAAAATAAAGTGTCTGTTGCCCCTCAGGAATAAATTGCCTATATTACATTAAAAAATGATAAGCTAGTAATAATATTGCAAGAGGAAATGGATGGCAAACTGATAACAGACTCATAGTATCTTCACCAAGGAGAACATTCTCAGTACGGCAGTATCCACCCCTTGTGGGAGAAGAACCCACAGCCTTCTGCATCAAAAGCAAGTACACAACCTGTTGTGCTATAGTATTAACTAGGCAAAGCACTAAACTTCTATTCCCCTGCAGCTCTCAGCTCCTTGTAAAATCTACTCAATACTCAACTGCATCTCAACTTCGCAGCTCAAGAAAACTGGAAAAGGCCAAAATGTATTGGGGAGGGGGGTCAAAAGCCCAAAAACCAGGGACACATTAAACATTGCTTGTATAATCTTGGAAAGTTGCTAGAATAAAATGTTGTGTTGCCACCGTACATTTTACTGCCAAGGTCCCTGAGCAAAAAACAGTCAGAGTAACATACCACTACGCCACATCAGCTGCTTTGTAAAAGAGAGGAAGACTGAAACTGAAATGGCTATCATTTAGTGAATTCAGTTCTCACAATAGCTGACAACCTCTTAGTACAAAACACCTGGACAAACCCAGTAATGAGGGAATACAGCCCTCAAACATATTCAGTGAATTCAGTTCTTGCCATAGCTGTCAACCTTAGCACAAAAACCTGGACGAAGCCAATAATGGGGGAATACAGTCCCAAAAATAGGGACAAATTTAAAATATTCATCTTATAAACTTAGAAAATTGCTAGAAAAAAAGGTTGTGCTACTATGTATTCTGAAGAACATGAAGTTTGAAATTCAAATGCCGGTCAATTTTACTGCTGACAGAACAAAAACAATTTTCAGCAGAGACCCAGGGATTAATACTGCAGACACGTCTTTGTAAAATGACATGGCACCAGAGAAAATCCACACAAACACAGGGAGGAGATGCAGACTCCACACAGAAGGCACCCCAACCAAGAATCAAACCAGAAAACCTATAGCTGTGAGGCAACAATACTACCACTGCACCATCAAATACACAAGGAATTAAACTTTCAGAAACCTGAAGTCTGAAATTCAAATGCCTGTCAATTTTACTGCGGACAGAACAAAAACAATTTTCAGCAGAGACGCAGGGATTAATACTGCAGACACGTCTTTGTAAAATGACAGGGCACCAGAGCAAATCCACACAAACACAGGGAGGAGATGCAGACTCCACACAGAAGCCACCCCAACCAAGAATCAAACCGGAAAACCTATAGCTGTGAGGCAACAATACTACCACTGCACCATCAAATAGGCAAGGAATTAAACTTTCAGAAACCTGAAGTCTGAAATTCAAATGCCTGTCAATTTTACTGCGGACAGAACAAAAACTATTTTCAGCAGAGACGCAGGGATTAATACTGCAGACACGTCTTTGTAAAATGGCAGGGCACCAGAGCAAATCCACACAAACACAGGGAGGAGATGCAGACTCCACACAGAAGCCACCCCAACCAAGAATCAAACCAGAAAACCTATAGCTGTGAGGCAACAATACTACCACTGCACTATCAAATATGCAAGAAATTAAACATTCAGAAACCTGAAGTTTGAAATTCAAATGCCTGTCAATTTTACTGCGGACAGAACAAAAACAATTTTCAGCAGAGACGCAGGGATTAATACTGCAGACATGTCTTTGTAAAATGGCAGGGCACCAGAGCAAATCCACACAAACACAGGGAGGAGATGCAGACTCCACACAGAAGGCACCCCAACCAAGAATCAAACCACAAAACATATAGCTGTGAGGCAACAATACTACCACTGCACCATCAAATATGCAAGGAATTAGACATTCAGAAACCTGAAGTCTGAAATTCAAATGCCTGTCAATTTTATTTAACATTTGTTAATCAGGACAGTCTGACTTGGAACAAAAGAACAATTTTCAGTAGAGGCCCAGGAAGAAATAATGCAGACATGTCTTTGTAACATGGGAGGACACAAAAGCAAACCCACACAAACACAGGGAGAAAATACAAACCCCACAAAGAAGGAACCCCAGCCAAGAATCAAACCTGAGAACCGGCAGCTGTGAGGCAACAATGCTACCAGTGCACCATCAAATAAAAGCAAACCCACCCAAACACAGTGAGAAGATAACAGACCCCACAAAGAAGGAAACCCAGCCAAGAATCAAACCTGAGAACCTGCAGCTGTGAGGCAACAATGCTACTACTACACCATCAAATATCAAGCATTGCAACATTTACAAACCACAGATATTATGAGGAACAGATCAGATCAAATATGAGGCAAAAATCTGCAATTTTTTTTCAAATGGTGGTGGGTAGGGAACTCAAGTCTTTAACACCTGCATACAGGGTACAGGGTTCAAGCCTGAGGTATTCCCTACCACACCACCATGAGCACCTGGGGCATTTACACACACACACACACAAACCCCTTGTAAAGGTAAAAAGCACATTCAAACAACAAGTACCATTACATGTAAAAAGCACATTCAAACAAGTACCATTACATGTAAAAAGCACCATACACTTACCTGTCTGTTCTCACTTCTCCATAATATCCAGCTACCCGCGCAATACTCCAAAGACCCGTGAGATCCCTGAAACCAAACTTCCTTCCTTCCCGACGAGACTTGAGACTGTCCTGTTGCAGTCTGGCCCCTATACATAATCCCAGCGAGTCAGTGCACAGACGTTTCCCTATGGGTCCTGCCGGACTGCCTGGAGCATGTGCATAGACGCGCAGTAGTTGGGACTACTGCACATGCGCGAAGTCCGTGAAATTTTAAAATCTTTTTTTTTCTATTTTTTTTTCTTTTGAGGGGGCTGCAGTCCGGCAGTCCAATAGCATGGGCCGCCCCTGTCCAACCCCCTTCTCTCTCTCGCTTCCACACTCCTTACAGGGCTATTGGTATTTACTTTTCACTGGTGGTGTTTTTCCACCATAACTTAGCTCCCTATTTGGGGGCTCCTAACATTTGGGGCAAGAAAAACTGATGTAATGGCGTCAGATGCCTGTTTTTATACCACTGACGATCTGACATCAGTTCTAAAGCCACACCAACCGATGCATAAATACTAAGTTTGTGGTATTCAGGCCAACTGAGGGCTACCCCTGGCAGAATAACTCAAGTGTGATGACTGCAACAGTGAATACATTCAAACATCTACATTTATGGTAAGTGTACACAACTGTACTTTCTGTTTGCGATGTATGAGCAGTGAACAGCAGAACTCAGAGGCAAGGCTCTGTTCCTTGATGCCATGCAGAAACTGGATGAACCTGTACATGGGTAATCTGAAGTTTCTGCATTAACTGCCGAAGACAGCTTTTTCAGCTTCAAAAAGTTGACACCAGCCTACTGTCAGCATATCTTCTCAGATGGATATGTATCTGGCTAACCCAGACAAATATCTTCTCTCAGCAGTTACCCTATAGTCAAGAAGATATTTCTGAACACTAATACAGCTCTACTAGCTAGTGTACCTGGTGAACGCCTGTTCAGTCTTGGTGGACAAGTGCTGACTGCAAGAAGAAATAGACTCACTGACGAACACTTTGAAAAGTTGCTCCTTCTTCGAGCCAACAGAAATGTGTAGTCATTGTGTAGTCATTCTAAATAAGATAAATTGATATTTTGGTTTGACATTGTTGTGTTAACAGTCTTGTTAGACCTATATGACATTTTCTGTAAGCAGTTTTGCATCTTCAGCATTAGTTTTAGCAGATTAGCCTAATGTACAATGTTGAAAAGTTGATGGGTTGTAACTTGTTATGGGTTTGTGTTACTTGCTGTGCATACTTTGGTTTAAGTATTAAATTGTGACTCTCTGACTATAAAGACTAGTCTGTGAGACTTTGTAAACTGTAAAATGCTATTCATCATTATTGTAACACTGTGTATGCAACTTTAATACACTCGTATTCATATGAAGTAAGCATGTATTCCTCACACACAAGTACTATGTGAGTAAATCTGAATATGAGAATTGATAAACTATACTTATGTAAAAGTAACTCAACAGTAACTATTTACTTTAGTTAGTAACTAGTAATAGTAATATACTACCTTTTTAGAAAAGTAATAAGTAATAGTAACATATTACTTCCACTTAAAAGTAACTAGTAATAGTAACTTATTACTTTTATAAGTAAGTAGCAGAACACTGAGTAACAGAAATAATTACCCTACACAAACATAGCTGTTACCTTAACAAAGTAAGCAAAATCTTCAAATGGACTTAGAAAATAAAATTGCTTTTAAAGAAAGTAGGAAAAAATTAAACGGAATGGTCTCCACCTCCTGGCCACATCCCCGTACATTCCTAAACAGTCTAGAAACAAAGATTGTTACTCTTTCTTACTGTGAATGTGTTGTCTAGTGATTAAAACACATTTTTGCACTACTGTGTTTATCAGATGTCTATTTAATTCACAGTGACAGTTTGACAATATAGCCTTAGGCTGGAAGAATGGACCTTATTGATGCGTGCTGCAGAGAATGATGAAAGAAGAAAAATGGGGCAGTGTCATTTTTAAAATAACAGCATCGTGTAGCATGCAATTCATTCTTTCCCATGTCAGTGCACTAATGCAGGTTTGTGCAGATGGTATAGTGAAGTATTAAACACATGCAAGTCCCTGAATGTGTGCAATGATTTAGTGCAGTAGCTACCACTGTATGTGTGAAAGCTTTCTGGCATTCAGAGTTGGTGATTAGAATGAATATATAAAAGTATATGCAAAGTGAACTGCATTAGGAAGAGCTACATGAGTTTTGCTGCTTAGCAGTTATTAAAATGAAGGCCCTAAATTGACATGTGTTTAGTAGCTGCATCGATCTGTTTTATTGCAATTACCAAACTCAGTGGTGCAACATTTCAGGTTGTACCTCCAAAATGGAATGCAGTAAACTTCAGTAGTATACAAATATTGCCATTCTATAATATCTTATAAATGTAAAGAAAAGTTCGGAAACGTAGTTACTTAGATATGGGTAAATGTCACGGTGAGACATTTCTGAAATATATAAAAAAGTACATCTGAATCAATTATAATTTTCTTGGTAATTCTCCATACGTATACACACATTCAAAGTTCTTTTCTCTATTACACAAACAGGTCCACATACAGAAGAGCAATGTTTAACAAAGGAAAACATATAGTGATAAAATAGTCACTACTCTTTAGGCATGTTCATAATCCAAAGTTCATAGGTTTGTACTAGGCTAACTGCCCTTACGAGCCATTTTAAGCCTAGCCAATTATCCCCTGTGAGATTCAAACTATGTACCTTGTGTTTGCAAGGCAAACATCTTAACCATTAGGCCATCCTCCTATATTTATAAGGAAAACAAGCTAGAAATATCAAGAGGCTGACAGCCACTGCCTCACAACAAACTTTTTCTTACCAAGTGAAACATTACAAATACATAACCAGGTAACAGAATGAAATTAAAAACAGATTTTCCAACAGTTCTGACTATGGTTCTTCTTTATTTCTTGGTACAGTGGTTTGAAAAAACACAGACAAGTTACTAAAACATCTGAAGTAGGTACTGGTTTATATGAGTGTTTGCACTTTATATAACTTAAATACAGGATTGGAAAACAGAAGTAAAGCACAAACCTATTATGACAATAGTAAGAAGGTATGAATAATGATTATGTTAATGTTTACATTTATCAGCCCCTGGGGAGGTAATGTAGTTATGAACTGTCTGCATTTATCAATCTGGGAGGCAAAATGGTCTGCACGGACTGGGCCCTAGGGCTTGATTAGCTATAATATTAACATAATCATTAGCTAAAAACTTTATTGCATTTCTACTATACCCTGTTTGACCTTTAAGCTGTATACTATGATATGAATGTTTGAAACTATGAGCAAATAACCAAGACACAAAAAGAATTGGGAGAAAGGGCTTTTAAAGCTGCAAAGCTGTATTATATTTATGTGCACTTAATGCGAAACAGTAAAACTAAACAAATAAATGTTTTCAGACTCAGAAAATTGTTAAATAAAACAGTGGTGTTTCATGCTGATTTTGCCTCTGCTGCTGTTAAACTATTGTATATGAAGGGCCTAATCAGAATTTAGTTGAAATAGTGCCCCTCTATGTACTCTAAGCGGAGCATGGCTCTTCATTTACATCAAATGAAAGTAATTATATGTGGTCAGCACTACCTAAGTTAGAACATTCAGAAGTAATGCTACTGTTGAGCAGAGTTAGCTAACTTCTTAACTCTCAGAATCCATTTTTGTTGTAGTAATTTACATTTGAAATGATAATGATTGTTAAGAAATCATTTTGCTGCATTTTGCTTGTATTAACTCATTAATTTTCCATAAAGGGCCACTAATTGCTAAATACTAAAATATTGTGCTATGAAAGTGAGGCCTCGTCTCTCAGCTGCAGATTGAGCTGTATGTGAAAGAATCCAAAGTGTAGCATTTGCAGGAATGTAAAACTGATACCGTGGATATCAATACATGCGTGCACTATGTAAACCTAAGACGTATAAAAAACACCTAGAGCTGTGAATGTTGACCCTTAATTTGAATATATATGCCAGAATATTTCATTTAGCCCTCTCTCCTGTTGCATTGCCTGCCACTAGACTTAGCTGATATTCCCAGACAGATCCACGTTACCATCTATAGTGCTTTGAGTCATGTTTTCCTATAGCTTGTAGTAAACATTCCAGTCATATTCTTAAGTAACTGTAGATTAGCTAAGGGTCTATTTTTTCTTGCAAGAGTCCTGCTTTGATAATGGCTTATGACTTAACTTCCTCTGAAATGCCTTTTCAAAATGATCTGCAAGAATGTCTTTCACAGGCAAAGCTCCACTTATAGGACACACTGTGTTAACTGACCCTCTTCAGTGGCCTCTTAACTCACAAGTGAATCGCAATAAAAGAAAATAAATACAACAAACTTCCTTTCCACTGCCAGATCCTGCTATCAAGCAGAGGATGAGTGTGAAACCATTTTACAGGAAGACATTTTACAAACAATGTGTATTTACTAGAAGCACAACCAACCATCTGATGATATAATTTAAACCATGTTAAGCATATGTGCTCAAAACAAAAACAAAAATAGGTCACATGTAAAAAAGATCAGCATACCTTACCATAAATTGAAGATGATATACATAGATCAACAAAATATATCAGCCCTTGCTTACGTAAAAAACAGCGTCTGGTCAGCATGCTTCATTCCACAAGCTGTCATATCTCTCACATTTGATGTAATCTATCTGACACACTGTAAATTTGGGATCTCTATGGGTTACTGGAAACTTCCATTACTACCTACTTCCTCTACCCACATTATTCAGCAGATGCATTCTTGATTAATAATGACTAGTCAAAGAAGAATAACCATTCAACACAGCTGAATCCAATGAAGTAGCAGTTCCAAAGTCTAATAAAACAATATAAAAAAATGTTAAAAACGTTCAAGAAAAAGACAAGCACTTTCACACCTATACAGGTGCTTCTTCTGGTCTAATAAAACAGGCATGGAATGTTGCTTAAATACACACAGTTTCAGGTGTACTGCTTAAGGTACCCAGTCTACTCATCATTATGTCTTATAGCAAAATCTGCATCCCTCCCCAGAAAAAATAAATCAGGTCCATATAAAAGTAAAATTTAACTGGGCGGTGCATGACAAAACTGTCTTGAGTGTCTGGTGTAATAAGGGCTAACCAAAATCGGCAGAGAGCCAAACTAAGAAACATAAATTATACTGCTGTGTTATTCCCTATATGCATCGTGGATGGCATAAACCTGAATATCAACAAAAAAGGATACACTACATGGTGACTGCATTATACAGTGATGCACACATTAAACAGTGTACACTGTTTGTGAGCTGAAATAAGGGAGTGCACATGAAATCAAATGTGTAAAAGGCACAAAGTTGTAAAATATACATGCTACATTAATGCTGTTGGTATCAAATTGCAGGTGTAGCAGTATCTACCACCACAATTCTGTTTTATCGTTTTGCTATCCTCTTTGCTGCTCTTTTTGTAACAGAATAAGTACCCGTTTTCAAAAACACACTCTGCTGTAACTCTTGTTGTCATGTTATCAGTGGCATTCCAAATACTTTTGTAATTAGGGTCATACTAATACAACATCCCATTAAAAAAATATTTCAGGATTCTTCAAGTTGTGCAGCTAATGGGAAATTGCAGGGTACTATATCCAATCTCAAAAAGTGTGCTCACTACACAACAAGATTTGAAGATTTCACTAGTGTTGAATGCCAAAGTACTGCTAAATAAAAGAATAGCCCATTAAAGTCAATCTGCCTATATGATCTAGCTACAGCTGCAACGTCAGAACTGGTACATCAGGTAGTTTATGGGTTATAGTCATAATGCCTGCAGTGCCAGTTTAGCATGTAGGTGGGGCCATACTGTGTCCTGTATAACATTGTGTCAGGTCTGTGGAGAACGGATAACATAAAGCACATTTTTTAAATCAAATTGTGATCACGTATGACAGCCACATAACTTAGCACTCTTGTACTGTCTTACACTAAATGCATGAAAGAATTTTCCTTGCCATGCATAGTTTATCATGGACAAAATACAGGTGGCACTATTGGAACATTCAGTTTATGGCATTCTGTGCTGGGGTCTGTGATGTGCCTCTTACTGTGTGGTATCTATTTATCAGATGTCCAGGCCAAAGTCAACAGCCTTTGGCTCATCAAGTTCGCTGATGATTGCAAACTGGGAGCAATCATTGAGTCCCCCAGTGATGTCAACATATTACAAGAAGGCCTAACACAAACAAATGATTGGTGCCAAAGCCATGGTCTAAAAAATGCAAAAAATGCATTATTATTCCCTTTTGAAAAACAGAATTCCCTACAAATTACAATATTGACAGCACCCCCCTGAGTTCCAGCCCTGTGGTGCAAGACTTGGGAACACAGGTTGATAGCAATCAGAATGTTGACCACCAAGTTTCCACAGTGGTAAGAAAAGCGTTCTACCTAGTACACCTCATAAGCAAGGGCATAGCATCCAGGTCAAGGGATGTTATAACTGCACTGTACAAGACTCTCATCAGAACACTATTAGAGTATAATGCACCCTTTTGCAAGTATCTCACCAGACACTTGCAGCAGCTGGAGAGATGTCAGAGGTTTCTCACTAAGAAAATACAGGGACTCCAAACCATGACCTACGTGGACAGGCTGAAAGCCCTGTCACTTTACTCTGTATCTTATAGGTTGCTGAGAGGTGAGTTGTGCCTGGCCTATAGGGCAATCTCCAACCCTGCCCAAATGGAAAAGCTTCACATCCATCAAATGGCTCAAGAGTCACTCGCTCTAGGGAATCTTAACCTAGCTTGTGACATTAACAGATCATGCTATAGAGAGAGACAAATATGTCTCCCAGAGACTGCTGCTTCTATGGAATAGACTCCCTATTCATGTAAAACGGAGCTCCTCACTGACCCTATTCAAACGCAACCTAGATAATTGGATGGGAGACTGAAAATTTGCCCCTGGAGTGGCACCCATGTCCCTCATAGACAGGGGTAGCCGGTGTTGATCACAGACCTACTCTTTTCATAAATTCATTCTGTGAACTACCCAAAAAAGAACAAGTGGGAATACTTGGGATTAACATGGCTAGGCTTGTAAAGACTCTAGGGCTGCTAGCCTGGTAACCTCCTATGAACCTACAAACCTATGAATCTTGGAAGTTACATGGTGATCTTGGCAATCATCAGATTAAGTCATGAATGGGTAATGATGATGATTTATATTGAATGTGTATCTCATTACCTGCTCCTAGCATAGCGAGTACCCTTACCACTTGTAACATCAGCATAGTATCAGGTAATGTACTCTGCCAATGGTATAATATATTGGACATAGAGTTACATACATACAGACAGACATACAAATGATTCAAGCAAGGGCATTAATGCCCTTCATGCCTGCTGATATACCAAAAATACTTGTTCACATAATAAGTGACCAGGCTGTTCTTAAAAATATCTAAACTAGTGTTTACTTAAATGTAATTTGGTAGTCTGTTTCATGCATCAGCTGCTCTCTCAGAGAGCCAATTAGTACACTTCTAATTTCTATAGAATCTTTTACATAGGTTTTCTGATGATTCTTTACTACTTTTTGATAAGCCCTATATACCTGAATAAGATCTCCTCTTAAATAAATATGAGACACTGTGCAAGTTCAGATATTTTAGTATTTCCGAATAGTTTAAATGTTCACATCCATGGATGCCCTTGGTATATTTCTGTTGTACTCTTTCCAATTTGCTCATGCTTGTTTACTTATAAGATTTCTATATTGTTACTCCATACTCAAATTTGGGTCTAATGTAATTAACAAACAATGACTTCATAATTTCTGATTTCATAGACTTTATAAATCTTTTTATACAACCTATAGTTTTATAACTATCATTAACCAACTGGTTGATATGATTAGAAAAACTCAAAGCTGGATCTACCCATATACTTAGGTCCTTAAATGAATCTACAATTTCAATCACTGTGTGCTGCATTAAATATTAATTTTTCAATTTATGTATCACAAATTTCATATGCTTAGTTTTTGATGTATTTATCAGCATATTATTCTCCTGTGCCCAAATGGTCAATTTAGTCAAGTTCTTTCACAGACATGCTCTATCTGTAACACATTTAGTCAGTTAGTCAGTTTACTCAATTTCAGTTCATCTGCATGCAGACTGTAGGACACCTCAGATAAAAAAGTTAGGTTTGAAAGATATAATCTAAACAAGTAAGGACCTACGATAGAGCCCTGTGGAACACCCTGACTGTAACCAAGAATTTTGCCTGTCCAGTTGCTGTATGATACTTGCCAGGTCCTATTTGTAAGCCATGCAGCTATCCATCTTATCAAGAGTACATTGATACCTAGTTGTTCTAATTTATTGATCAATGTTTTGTGTATGACCCTCTCAAATGCTGAAGTTAAATCTACATAGTTATATCATAGCACAATTTTTAATTCATAGCTGCTGTTATACTGTTGTAGAACATCATGCTATAGGTGGAAATAAATGTATTTTCAACATATGCATGCTGATATATGGTTTCAAGTCCAAACCTTTCCAGTTCTCACAATAACTTATCCAATATTTACCTTCTCCATTATTTTCCACAACAAAAAACTGGGTTTTTCCTATCCTCTTTCCCTTAAAGACAGGATTAATAAGCACGTCTCCAATCTTGAGGAATCTTCCCATATTTATACGACCTAGTAAATAATAAATATAATAGTACTATAAGTTCTAGCTGACGTGTTCTCAGGTCATTATTACTAATAGCATCTCCTTCCTCTGCTTTGTTTGGATCCATTTTGCTTAGTTCTTTTTCAATATAATCTAATTTGATTCCAGTATCTGAGGTTACCTAGATGTCACTAGAATAACGTATCACCTCCTTTGTGGAGCCAAACTGTTTTACATAAGATTTGCAAATATATCTGTAATCTGTTGTGTCTGAGAATAAATCTATACACAGTTTATCAGTTTGTATATCTTTACTCCTTCCACGTCTTATGTATCTATAAAATGGTTTCATATTATGCTCAATATCTTTATATAATTTTTTTCAGATTTTTCTTGATCTTGTCTCACATTATGCTTAATTTGTTTGCTCAGCTTGTTTATTTCATTTTTCAAAGTTTTAGTTCAACCTCTTTTCCATTTCTTATATTTTTTATCTCTTACCTTAATCAGGTAGTTCTTATGTAATTATATCCCTCTGACATTGTATGCCTAGATCCTGATGTTAAATTTTTTTTTTTTTGCACTCAAGCAATTTCTTGTTCAATATTTTCCACACTTCTTCTGCAGTTTTTCCACTGAATGCATTGCTCCAGTTAGTTTTACATAGTGATTGTTTTGCTTTCATATAATCTGTAATTAATCTTCTATGCATTGGTTTAGTTGTCGGTTTGGCAGAGCTGTCTAGTAACAAATTACCCTTTATAACCCCATGATCACTGCACATCAACGGTGGTAAAACTTGACATGAAGTAACAGTAATTTCTTTAGTTGGGATTTAGTATCAAGGTTGCATTAAAAAATGGCAAAGGCATACCACTACACTACCCCCATGTTTTTAAAATCTAGCCCAATCTCTTCAATGTTTAATAATCTGCACTGGTACTATCTTAGTAGACATAGACTCTAATCATAGAAAAAAAATAATTTGTTACATAAACAAATAAAATCTTAGAGAAACATTAGCTGTTCTGTATGACATTAACCATTAACAAATTAACTTTATTTAAGAATTACATTCCTGTATTGCACTACACACTGAACTGTACACTTCCCCCAATAAATAAACAAATAAATAAGCAAATGAATAAATAAAACACTAGCCAACAAACTTTTTTGGGTTAGTTAGAAAGTTCTAAATCAATTCCCACTAGGTAAGTTTTGTGACATATAAAAGTGTCATATGTAAAACATTAACTTGGATAAATACACTAGACATAATGTGAGTTTATTAATTGCATGTAAACTGACCAAAGTATGTTATTCTTTAATACTGATGCTTGCCTTACTTTTAAATCTAAACAGTGTATTTTGTTCCCATGCAGTCAGTTATTTAAAATCATAGTAGTGAGCGGCCACCCTGACAAGTCCCTATGCGATAGTAATTACTGATTAATGCTCAGATTCAACAAGTTTATTATGGTTATCTGCAGTTCGTTGCTGTATTATTCAGTGCAGTGCACAAAAGCATTTTTAACACAATCCAGCAAACAGAAGCTCTGTTAAAATTAATTTTTACTTTCTGCTTAATATATTTGAGTCTGTGTTTCAGTACATTAGTTTGCAAATTAAGAAATACAGACTGCAAAGTAACTGTACCAAGTAACAAAGATCTGCTAAGAGTCAACTATCTTGAATTGTTTGGCTATATGTAGTGTCACTACATACCTACTGCAGTCTGAATGCTGGCTGTGAATTTTTTGAGATATTTTCCTACATAGTTCCATGTCTTCTACCTGTAAGTGACAATACTCATGTTACATTCATCTAATTTAAAGCCCTTAAACATCCCTTCTAACCTTTTTCTGAATTTTCTTTTTATATCAAAGGCCTGAGAATTTAAAAAAGTTGGTTCACAAGGGCCATTTTAAAACATTTCATGCAGTGCATTGAAAGAGCATAAACCTTTATTGAATTTCACTATACTGTATGGACACACTGAAAATTAGTTATTACTAACAAATATGTGTGGATGAACCATATTATTACACAATGTTAATTAAGGTGATTACTGTATTTTCTACCTTACAATATGGGCCTAGTTTCATTTATTGTTTTTCTTCCAAAATTAGATTGCTACCTTTCCCTGAATGGTTCTGAATCTGCTACTATCTACACTTTCACTTTTAACCAGAGGTACTGTTTTCATTGGTAAGTTGGAAAGGGAGCCATTTTTTCCCCCTGAATTTCTTGGTACTTCAGAATTTCAGTAATAAAGTCTTTGCTAATATTTATAAGGTGACCATCTGAGTGGAAGTATATATCCTGCTCTGCTTCACCAGGCAATAGCCCAGTTTGCTAAAATATACTTTTTTTTCCGTTGTGACCAATGGATTTAAAAAGTGTGGACTTACTGTTAGCAGCTACACAAACCTTGCATTTTCCTTTCTGCCACATTTGATGTATGCTGCCTTATATCATCTCAAAAGAATAATGATGACCTGTATCCAAATAGGACATAGAGGGCCAGGCATTTATAAGTTACTTCTGTCCATAAGGGACATGGGTGCCAGGCTCGGTGCAAATTTCCTATTCCCATCCACTGGTCTAAGTAATAGACAAAAACAGCTTCACATGGATGGCTTGTTACATAGGATGGGCAGTTTCTGGGACACATATCTGTCTCTCCAGCATGTTCTGTTTAAGTCACAGACAAAATCCAGGTCACTAGACCTTATATTTCTGGTACTCTTTGAGTGTGGGATTTGCAGATGCCTTGTAAGCCAGGCATAGATCACCTGTCAGCAATCTATAGGACACTGAGTAAGAGGGAAAGGGCTTTAAGGCACTCTGCTTAAGGCAGGTTTGTTATGCCTTGTATTCTTTTTGTAAGGAACCTCTGAGGTTGCTCTAGTTGCTGCATATGGTTGGTCAGGTACATACCAGAGGGAGCACCGCTCTCTATGATTGGTCTGATAAGGGCAGAGTACAGTGGGATAATGACCTCTTTGGACCTAGATGCCATACCCTTACTTACAAGTTACACAATATAAAAGGATTTCCTCACCACTGTGGCCATGTGGTGGTCAAAGTTAAGGCTACTGTCTACATGTGCACCCAGATCCCTGACCACTGGTCCAACTCTTAGGGGAGTATTATCAAAATGGTAATTAACCAGGAGGGTTGTTTTCCAAAAGGGTATAATTATGCATTTCTTAGCATTAAGTTTAAGACTATGGCTTTGACACCATTTGTTATTCAGAGATAGACTTTCTTGAAGAATGCTAGTGTCTGCAGGGGAGTCTATGATAGCCCCCAGCCTGTAATCATCTGCAAAAGTAGTCATCCATAAACCTTCAGCATTTGCTTCCATTTCAGAGAAATAAATGCCAAAAAAGGAACGGACCCAGTATCGAGCCCTGGGGACTCAGCTAGTGACTGTCCTCTTGCTGGTAGGGGTCTTACCTGTTTTGACCTCCTGGGTCCTGTCAGTGAGCTAGTTGGCTATCCAATGGGTGATAAAAGGGTTTAAACCTAAATTAGTGATCTTGTATATAATGTCTAAGTGAGGTATTGTATCAAAAACCTTGGCCAGGTCAAGGTGAACTATGTGCACAGTCTTACCTTCATCCAATGCTCTGATGACCCTCTCAGAAAAGTCCAACAGATTTAATAGGCATGGCCTTCCTTTAACAAAGCCAAACTGTGATGGGTCCAGCATTTTCAGGTTACCTATCTCCCCATTTATAATTTCCATGATGATTCTTTCCATAGTCTTACATATGAGGCTGGTAAGACTTATGTGCCTGTAGTTACCAGAATCAGTGGTTGGACCTCCTTTGTGCAAGGGAATGACTGTAGCCATCTTCCATTCCTTGGGCACAAAACCTGACTGAAGGATCGAGTTGAAAAGTGATTCAAATGGACAAGAGTGGTAATGTTTTGCGCTATTTATTAAACATCCTGATATGTTTTTGGGGCCCATCGATGCAGTATTTTTGACCTTAGAAAGTGCATCTATGACCCGTTCCCTATGGTTGGGGGGGGATAAGTTTTGTGATATTTCCTTTGGACTATCAGGAGGGAGTGGAGGGAGAATTTTGAGATGAACCTGTCAGCCAAAATGTTAGCAATGGCATCCCGTTCAATGTGAGTGATAGTATTTATAACAAGTTTTGCGCATTGTTTTGTATTTCCTTTTAGGTTATGGACATAGCTGTAGAAAGTGTTGTGGTTGTCCTTTGCCTGAGAAGCTATTTTTCTTCAAATTTAGCCATTGAAGTAACCCTCTTAGCTGTCTGTTTAGCTTGGTCAGGGGGCTTTTATTATGTATGGCTTTGTTCCACCTACACTTGGATCTTTTTTTTTCTTTTATATAACCGATTGATACTCTGATTCCACCAAGTTGGCTTGTCTTTTGAGTTTATCTTATTGTTAATATAAGTGGGCACAGCTCACTCTACACAGTTGTCAATATGGCTGTACAGAGATTCTGTAAATAGCGCAAGTGTATTCTATGGTGTTTACTGGGTTTGGGGGTACTTGGAATTTACCAAGGTGTTGTTTAGTAGAGAGAGGTTAGCCTTGGAATAGTTCCTAAAGGTTTTTGGTTTCGCAGGATCCCTGAATTTAATTTTTATTTCTAGTAATATTGCCTTATGGTCTGATCTGATGAGCAAAGATATGTTTGTACCCCTGGTAGGAGAATGGAACAATTGTTGCAGGATGTTGGTATTAACAAAGTTTAGGAATCTTCCAATTAATGACTCACAAAAATAGTATCAAAGCCGAACCAAAAAATAAACAATAAAAAGGGATTAAAAATGGCAAAATATCACACACTTTATTAAATAATAAAAAACAACTGATAAGCACTTCCGTTCAGATTGAATTTCATCAGACCAGGTTGCATAATCACACCAACAGGAGTTAAATAACCTAATTAAAAATCACATGACCAAGCCTCTTCAGTGCTTTTACCCTTTCCTTTTTAGAACAATTTTAAAATTCTCCCTATCATTAATTCCCAGAGAGACACAGGCATTTAACATGATTTACCAACTATATTCTTTCTAGTCAATATCTTCCTCAGTATCCCACCTGGAATCATAATGTTTCACTTATCAATCACTAAAAATTGATAAAAAGTCTTTACTTTTGAATGACATAAAATCACATGCCTAGCTAAAGCATTAGTTGATTCTTGTTTATCAACTACTCCTAAATGCTCATAAGTCCTTGAATAAAATCCTCTAGTAGTTATTCCTATATAGAATGTGGGACAAAGCCCACATAGTGCTATGTACACAACATATTTCAACTTACAGCTACATTTATCAAATAAATTAAATTCATAATTTCTAGCTGCCACTATAACTTTTTGACCTTCCATAATGTGTTTACAATAATTGCAATTATTGCACTTTTACATTCCTTTTATAGTACATCTATTTGAACTACTATTTCTATCCCTATAAAATACTCTTTCAAGTTTTTACCTCTCTTAGTTACAAAAATAGGAACCTCACCTATAAGTTTATTAATATCCTGAAAGTTCATTAAAAGCTTCCAATTATTCCTAACTATTCTTTCCATACTTTTTTCATTTATATAATTATTGAGCAAACATGCTAGGGCATAATCTTTATTCTTATTTGCATCTGCTGGTACTTCATTAGTACTATTAGAATCAATTGTTGCTACTTCCCTTAAAAAAAAAAAAAAAAAATATATATATATATATATATATATATATATATATATATATATATATATATATATATATATATATATATATATATATTTATAGCCTCATCTAACATTCCAGGTGGGTACCCTGTGACACAAAACTTTTCTCTCAACATCTCACACTCTACCTTAAAGTGAGAAGCCTCTTCAGTCAATCTATTTATCCTATCAAATTGACTATTAACAATGTTCTTTTTAAGCCTACCACTATGCATAGTATTATAGTGAAAGTAACTATTACTTTGCACTAATTTCTTATAAATATCATTTTTTGTTTGCTTTCTTATATAAGGTCAAGTCCAGGTAATTAATACATTTGCTAGTGTAAGTAAAAGTAAATCTCAAAAACTCTGTTATAGAACTTAAATATTGCATAAAATCTAAAAGCATAGTTTCAGTTCCTTTCCATATAAAAATAAATCAATAAAATGCTTATAAACTATTATATTATCAACAAATGCTGAATTAAAAATAAATTCTTTTTCCCAACCCATCATAAAGAATTAGCATAACTGGGGGACATAGCAGCTCCCATCGCTACTCAATTTTTTTTGTTTGTAAACTACATTATCAAATTCATAAAAATTATAATTTAAGATGGCATCCAAAATATTAGTGAACAAACTTCATCAATGGGAAAACACTGTGATTCTTGAAGTACTCTGTTAACCATTTCCAAACCTTCATCACTGGGTATTACAGTGTACAAAGAAACCACATCGGCTGTAACTAGCCACGAAGATTCTTCCACTGTTATACCCTTAATGTATTGGCTAAACTCAAAAGAATCTTTAACACAGGATTCACTTTTGCTAACCAATCTCTACAAGTATTTATCAACATAGATAGTCATGGCTTCAGTTTTACTGCCACCACTGGTTACAATAGGTCTAAAGCTGGGTTTATCCAAATTTTTATATATTTTTGGCAAGCCAAAAAAAAACACATAATTTTGGCTTCCAAATTCTAAAATAATCAGCTATTTCATTGGTAGCCCAACCTTTAATTAGCCATTCTTCTATGAAGGCATATATCAAACCATATGATCTTTTTACACCAGCCAAATTTACCACAGCATAATACTTTTCATCATTCAACATATCATTCAAATGTTGGCAGTAAAAACTATAATCCATAATTACCACAGCATTACCTTTGTTGGCCTTGGTAATATAAATATCCTTATTATTTTTCAATTTACACAATGCCTTTCCATTTTAGTCATATTACAAAACACATTTTCACTTTTGCTGTTAAGTAAATCCTATTCTTCATTTTCACAAGTCATCAGAAAAGCTTCTGACTCGGGTCTTAGAGGTGGGTTAAAAGAGCTGGGCTTCTTAAAGACACAGTCTTTCCCCTTGTCAGTTATGTCATTAAAAACATTTTAGATTTAACTTGCAGACATAATCTCCCAAAGAATTAATAACAGAAATCAAGAGCTGATGGCACAAAAGTCAACCCTTTGCTCAAAATCTTCATATGAAACCCTTTACAACTATCTTCCCTCTAGCCACTGGAAGACGCTAACTTTAACAATTGGATCTATTACACAGTACCTCCCATTTAAAATCACCCTAAAAGTCCACTTTACAAATACCTGGACTTGCTCCTGTACACAACTACAGTGAACTTAATCACTTGACCCTCTTTGCATACATTCACTTCTCAATTTCTATGTAATTCTCGCTACAGAACTCTAACTCCTAATTACTTTTTCACTCAATTTCTCCACTATTCATATTTACCTCCCTCCCTTCTTTTCCCACTTAGCTTACTACCCTTTCTCAGATTTCACTTGATTCTAACTACTACTACTCTCCTCTCTTATTTACAAATTTAAAAAAAATCTATAATTTTCCCTCTTTTATCCATAGCCATACTTTTTCTATTACCTGCTCTCTCTATCAACTTCCCCTCTGCTTCTGATTATTGATGTACATGCTTTTGCCTGTAAGAACTAAGATTTGATATACAGCACCTCTATACTCTTTTCTTAAACTCTGAGTTAATTGTTATTACTTCCCCTCTATATGGTGAAGTCCTTATGTATTGAAGATATATGAAAGACTTTAACATTTGGTTTTATTGCTTTTTTTGTAAATACCTTTAAACTTTCATGTTACAATTGTGAATTGAAGCATTATAATACATTTTTATATTACCTCATGCATACTGTATTGTTTGTAAACATTTTTATGGTGTATGTAATACTTTGTGGAGCTTTTCTCCCTGGGCCTCTGCTGAAAAAGGGCGCAAGCTCAGTCAGACATTCTCGGTCAACAATTGTCAAATAAATAAATAAATGTTTGTAAGTCGAATTAACATTAGACAAATTCACTATTTTAAAACAACTAGCCACAGTACCTTCAGTAAAATCAGTTGGGGGTCATCTCTTTGGTGGTCTGCTGCTTGTATAATTCACTTTCTATCTTTTGTTTTTCTCAAAATAATGGTTGTTGTTCTTTCCACCAAAACGGTTGCTGCTTTTCTCCCAGTATCTTTTTTCTTTTTCCTTTCCTTGGGGGATTTGCATTACTACTTGTGCTCAAGTTCTTCTTTCTGTGCCTCCATCCTGATAAATCTCGATCTGCTGAAAACCCTGTTGAGCAGCATTATAATTCCATTTTGGTTGCTGTTGTTTAGAGCCACTTTCAATAATGCCATTAGACTGCAAAGGAAAACCAGCAGGAGTCTCTTTAGAATCATTGGAACCTCTTCTCATTCTTTTAGACACTCTTTTAACTGAATCATTTCTAACTGAACTGTCCACATTCTCATGTACACCTTCAGCTGCATCAAGAAAAAATAGCCATATGTATCATAAACTTCGTATTATCTTCATAATCCCTTTTATCTCTTTGAAGTTTTATAAGCTTTCATTTATTTTGCAGCTTATTCTGCAAGGACACTTTTTCAATTATCCTTTCAACTCTCACCTCAAAGTTCTCAGGAGAAGTTAACTCTTTGATCACATTATTCGCTGCAATTACTGAATCATTCAGTATTTTTAGCTTCCACTTTCCTTCTTCCAAAAGCAATTGAACATTCTGAAGCCCAGTGCTCTCATTCAGTGCTTTCCAACCATCTAAAAGTTTTGTGGAAAGCTGCTCTCCCACTGGCATTCTCAATACCCTCAATCCTTTTGGCACTCATTTTACAGTCAAGCATGCCTCAAAAAACAATATATCCCATTGCAGTCTTTTAAATTTAACTATGTTTTTCTCGAGAATACTGAATTCAACAGTCAGATCTGTCCTAGAACCCAATTAACTAATTTCAGAGGCTTATCCTTCATTTCAAAAAAGGACTGGCTGGGTCTTTCAAACAGTTCTGCAAAAAATTATCCACAACTCCATAAGCACTCGCAGCACCGTTATTTTTTTCAACATTAACATTCCCTTTTGGAACAGCTCCCAAAGGAATCCTGGTGGCTGAAATAGCTGTATGAGCTGACATTTCATCTTCTTTGTTATTAATCATGAAAGCACTTACTAGCTGTTTTTTATTATTTAATAAAGTTTGTGATATTTTTCCATTTTTAAGCCATTTTTATTGTTTAAAGTTTAGGAATCGCTGGACTTGTGCATTAGAAGTGGTGTAGGATTCCCAATCTATAGAGGGGTCGTTGAGATCCCCATGAACATAGTATTGGGTTGAATGGTGAGGGACTCTAGTACATTGAAATAGGTAGTATGGGCTTCCTGTAACATGGAGGGGGACCTATATGTTGAAAGGATATGGTACAATACCCTGTTTATGATGAGTTGCACATGTATGAGTTCCAGTTGGTCAAACACTTTAATCTGGATATGAGATTGGTTTTAATATAGACTGACACTCCTCCACATTTAGTTCCTTCCTGTGCAGTAGCTGGTCTAAGAGTGTGAAGGCATTATAACCTTGCATTGCTGTCGTACTCTCAGTGACTTTATACCATGTCTCCATTACTACACAGATGTCGACAGTCTCCAGGAAGAGGAAGGCTTGCAGGGAGTGGAGTTTCTTGTTAAGACTTCTAGCATTGAGCAGTACCACCTTCAGATATTCCTTCATAGGTTCAATTAAGTTGATAGGTTTATCAGTTTGGCATTGCCTAAAAAAGGCACTATGGGGATGAAAAAAGTCTTTGCCAATATCCAAAAAGTCTTGGTGGGTTAAGTGCAGACCATCCCTGGCAAAGTGGTATGGTCTGTTAACCATGTCCTTCCAGGCCGTCAAATATGATACTCCCGTGGACTGACTTGAAAAGCTAAGTCAATTGTTAAATCAATCATTTTTGGTTGGTAACATGGCATCATCCTTGGAGGAGGTAGTATGCTGCTCAGTGCTAGGCTCAAACCTGCGTGAGACACATAATCATGTGCTCAATCATATCTCGCTTCATATAGTCAAGGGAGGTATGTCTCAGGTCATTAACGTCCACATGGCCTATGGACAGAGTCATACTGGAACCTGTGGTTCAATGACCTGAGTGCTTGTGTGACTTGACGGATCCTAGCCCTAGAAAGGCAGTTAACCGTGACTCTCTCCTTACCCAGCCTGGTGAGGAGGACATCAATGTGCCTCACTACAGAATCACCAATGACCAGGAAATGTGGCTATGTGCTGGTCTGCCTTAAGGGCTTAGCAGTGGAGGCACTGGATACAGTGTTACTAATGTACAGCTGTGGGTGGTGTTTTAAAAGTGTTCATGTGATAGCTGAGAACCTTCTGATTGTACTGTGCAGGAGGTCTTAGTGTTTTAGGAAAGTTACCTGTAAGTGCTTCAGCATAAGTAGTTTTATGTGTAGGGTATTTACCCTGTGCAGTAGGAGTGGTGCAAGTGTCACTGACAACCTCTGTAGGATTAGTTTTGGTTGTATGAGAGAGTTTTGCCTCCAGCGTTAAAGTGTATTTATACTTCTCACATACACTATCTGTTTCATTAATAATAACTGGGTTGTCAGTGCACATGAAGCAATTGCTACAATGCCTCAGAATACTTATCTCAACCAGACTGGCCACAGACAGAAATGGGAAGTGCATATCCATGGCCACTGATCTACTAGGGAGGGGTGAGGAAAACTTAAATATTGAACAAGTCAGTAAGACAAGTAACTTGATGAGCAGCTCTCAGCTATGAACAAAATAGATGCTCTAGTAGTTATAAAAATCTGTCTAGACAGTAATACCACAAGAGTGCAGACCACAGACCAGAACAAAGACACTTAGAATAACAGGCACAATAAGTCTTAAGCAGCTACTCACAGCTTAGAAGAGTGGAGGCTACCCCCTACTCCCACTAGAGCGTAGACCACAAACTGTCTTAATGTAAAATAACTGGTTTGGAGCCCAAGTGCTTAAAACAGAACTAAGATACTTTTAGAAAGCAGACACAATAAGCCTTCAACCAGCAAGTCCCAGATTGGAAGGGTGTAGGTTATCCTCTCCTGCCACAGGAGTATAGACCACAAAATGCCCTAATATAAAATAACTGGTTTGGAGCCCAAGTATTTAAGTAAGAACAAAGACACTTAGAATAACAGGCACAATAGGCCTTCACCAGCATTTCCCAGCTCAGAAGGGCAAAGGCTACCATCCCTTCCCACAAGAGTGTAGACCCCAAACCTTCTTAATTTAAAATAACTCGCCTGAATCCCAACAACTTAAAGAACTAATACACTTTTAGAATAACAGACACAATAAACCTTCAACCAGCAATTCCCAGCTTAGAAGGGTGTAAGCTACCTCTCCTGCCTCAAGAGTATAGACCACAAACCTTCCTTATGTAAGATAACTAGTTTGTAGCCCAAGTGCTTAAATCAAAACTAAGAGGCTTAGAATAACAGTTACAATTTAATCAGGCTGCTAACAAGCAGTAGTAAATGCAGTAGATTAAATGCATCTAAAAACTTTAAGAATGCACAGCAAATAAAGCAATAAAATAGGAAGAAACACAGATACACTAAAAGCAGCCGAATAAAGTGCATTTTTTTGTAATTGGGAATGAAGAAGCAGAAGTGCTGATGACATAGGACTGGGAGAAGTGTCCAACTTCAGATTTATTGCAGGGGCAGGCAACTCAAATGCCTCCAAGTTTAGGAATACAACAGCAGTAGCAGTAATGTGGGTGGGGAAAAATCAAATGTAGACAGGGATCAACAATAGTCAGGTGTAGAACAGCTAATCAAACAAGTACTACAGTTAAAAAACATGCCTCTAAATATTTCTAGTTAAATGAGGAATTCTATTTCTCAGCTCCTACTAATTAGCTGGATGTTAATCACTGTCTGCAAAGGAATTATTTTTTAACTTTTCTAAATGACCCTAGCCAAGACCTGTTAAAACTCAAGAAGAGCAAAAAACTTGAAACACAACAAAATGCAAAAAAGATAAAAAAAATAAAGTAACCAAACCTTAAATGAATAACTTCAATTCAAAATCAAATACAGACAGAGATCAGCAATAGTGAGGCAGAGAACAGCAAGTCAAACAAGCCAAAATGAGCAGCAAAAGACAGATTTGCCTGAGGATTGAGAAAGGGGGAGTTGGGAACACCTATTATTACTTTCTGTGGTTCATCTTGTTACAAACAGTATCTTATTATTAAAGACAATGAGAACATTGGTGTACTCAGCTAAAATGAAAGAAAGGCTGGAAAAATGCAGAAGGCAAAGTGAGGGGCAAAGTGTGACAATAACTTGGAAAAAAAAAACAACTCAATAGACCTGTATGAACTCTGGTATTTAAATATATAAAAATTAACAGAGATGAAGTTCCAGCAGGGAGTGTGAGAAAAATATGCAATCACCCATTTAACAAGATTGAAAAATCTATTTCTTCAAGAAGTAGTAGGACAGGACAGGCACGTGGCAATATACTAATATGTTGAACTGAAAGCATAATTTTACAATCACCTTTATAGACCAAATGCTACCTGCAACACAGATCTACCTTTGCTGAGTATTCTGACATTAGAAAGTCCAAAGACTAAAACAACTGATAAAGCCCAGGGCAAGTGCTTACTAAAAATTGGATATATAAATTAGGAAAAATATCCACTGGATTTCTAAATAAAAGTATATCGAAGCACATAGCAGTGTAAACAAACAATAAGAGATAATAAAAATAGAAGCAGAACTTGGGTCTGCCATTATTAAAGAATACAGGGAATGAGAAGCAAGATAAAATACAAAAAGATAACTTTGGCTGCTTTTACAGAATTTAAATCTAGAGTTATGTGGCATTCAATTCTTGCAAACTGCAAATATACTGCCTTGTCATTTTCCAGTTTATAGAAAATATAGCAAAGCTGCACAATTTTCCAATATGCTGTGACCCTGTATGAAAGGATAGGAATGGCAGGTATTTTGTAAGCAGTAGGTGGACCAGGTTTTGACAAACAGCATTCCTGCAAACCCTTTGAGTGATTACTATGAGTGCTAAATAAAGGGATTAAATTGGGCCTAGCTGAGCTCGTTTGCATAGTTATAAATTTACTTTTTGTTGACAGGGTTAGTCTCGCCAATCCTCTTGTCTTTTTTTTGGTGGGGGCTAGACCTGAGGTGAAACTTACAGAGGTTAGTCCATAAAAGGAAAATACCCCTCATGAATGCCTGGATGATGACCATGCCATGAATGACTCCCTGCAGTGATGGGAATGAATGGAAAGTAGTGACATTGGATAGTCATCAAGTAGGGGGCATGAAAAAAGATATTAAAAATAAGACACTGGGAAACTCTCCTATTCCTTTTTTTAACATGTGCCACTTCAGTCTTTAACATTTCATGCATGTCTTCTGAACAACAGCTATGCTGTTCTTAAAACTACAGTTTGTACAAGCTGAGAATGTTTAATTGTTTCTGTACCAATGCCATTAAATAACTGTGATATGAGAGTCTTTCAAAGTTTAAGCGATAACAAAATAGTGTACATAAACATACCTCCTTTACAGATTGTAAGGTGTTTCTTGCAATGATGTTTTTATCTAATGTTTTTAATAGTTAGGAAATAATACAACTTCACTAATTATTTTGAGATTTGCTAACAAAATAAATAAATTTGTGAATTCATATGCATATGCTGCATTTAGAAATTAGATTTTAACACATTCTCAGTTTTAAGTATTTACATGTGCAATGGATTAGTGGTTAAGTCTCTGTCTCATAACTCCAAATATCTGAGGTTCAGTCCTGACTTCAGATTTATGTCAATGTGGAATTTTGCACATTCTCTTTATTGTTTGTGTGGGTTTTGTCTTCACATTCTGATTTTCTTGCAACATTCTAAAACATGCTGCCTGACTGACTACACTACAGTGTCCACATATGTTTTGTATTTGCTCTTGCCCTTGTGGAGTGGGCCATGGTTGAAAACCACCTGAGAAAGACTAGCTTACCTACTCACAATCAAAGAAATAAGCAAATATAGTGTATCTTGATTTTTGCAATAGGCAGAATTTTATGAAATGACAACCAATACTCCCATATGAAGACTTATTTGAGATGTAGCAATGCATTAGTTTTAGAGATGCCAATAAAGCCATTACTCAAAAAAGACTATGGCACAAAAACTAACATGTAAAACTTCTAACAGAAACAACATTTGGCAGAGCAGCTACAGAATGAATTCATTATTTTTGGGAAGAACTGTACAATGGCAGTGCCATACTTAAAGCACTTGAAACCTAGAGTTACCATGGTGAAACTCTAAGCCTGAAATTGTTAAAATGGCAGTATTAAAAGCAAATATTTGCCATCCACTAGTGGCAGCCCAGCGCAAACTTCAGATGATATGAAAGCTCATCATTCTGACAAAGCTAGACAAAAGCAGTGTGTTCATCTTAGGGGTTGTGCCTCATTAACTGTTGAACTGTCGTTATGCAGTTTGAGCCCAATGGGTGATTTCCATCTGGGGTGTGAAATTTCAGTTTGAGATACAACACCACTCTGATATTGATACAGTTAAAAGGAAGCACCTTGCAAAGGGGCTGATAAAAAAGTTAAGAAATTATTTATTTATTTATTTTTAGTTTTTATTTATTTATTTTATTTGCTTTTGTTGACCAGGAAAGTTCACTGGGCTGAAACGAGCCCATTTTCAGTGGAGGCCTGGGGAGAAAAGCTCCACAAACAAAATGCAGGATGATAGACATTTGTTAAACAAAGACTTGCAGAGAATGAAAAACACAAAACTCACTTGGAGCATTATATAATTATATGGCTCAGAACTTAACTTTTTTATTATTTGACTCAAGGCAAAGTAAAAGAGTAAAAGAGAATTAAGCAGACAAGACAGATCCTGTTGCAACCACTTGCTGAAATCCCATAGAAATGAAAACAAACACACAATTATTTATTATTTTATTTATTTATTTCTCTTTGTTCTGACTGGGGTTTTTCATGTTTTCAGCAGAAGCCTGGGAAGAAAAGCTCCACAAAAAAGAACAAAAATACATTATATAACAGAAAATATAATATAGTTTAGACAATACAGTGATTTATATGATGTCACATTACATATGAATATGACTGCAAATTCATATATATATTTCAGTTATTGCAACATGGGGAAGTTGGTTACAGAGAATTTTAATATTTAAGAGTAGCTGCCTTGGGTAGTGAAATTTTCACTTTGAATATGTAAAGTTAGAAAATACAGGATGTATTGGGATTGTACTGGTAAATGTATTTAAAGAAAGAGGAAACTATAAGGATACTACATATGTAGAAGGTGGGATGTAGGTGGTGTAGAGGGAATGTAAAAGCATGGCAGAAAGAAGCAGAGGCTAGTACAGTATACTGTAATTATATTATTGTAGAAGAAAGACACATTGTATGTAGATTAGATTAAAGAAAGCTTGAGTTAGAGTGTAATTAGAAGGAGAAGTGTGTCTGAGTTTTGCAGATTCAGCCTGGAGTAGCGCAAGAGTCCAACCAGTTGTTTAGTAGATATTTTTTCAGTGGCACATTAAAGCTATTTATTGTGTCTGTCTGTCTGTCTTACTTTAGGGGAGATTTGGTTCCAGGTTTTTGCTACCTGGTTAGAGTATAATGAATCACCTGTGCTGTTATTAAATATTGTGCTGGATAGTATGGCTTTGTTGTTGGATGGTAGGACTTGATTAGTAGGGTTGTAGTATTCCTGGTAGAGCTGGGTAATTTTCTGGCTAATGTGTTAGTTTATGATTTATGGTAATTTGAGAGTTGTAGAGGTAGTGTGTAAGTTCTAGCCAGTTAAGGCTTTTTAGAGCTAAGCGGTGGTGGGTTTTGTGCGGGTTATTAGTTGCAAATTATGTGATCTTGTTATAGACCATATGTAGTTCATTTATGGTGGTTATGCTAAGGTTTGTAAAGATAGGTGAAGCATATTGTAGGAATAGAAGTAGGTATGTTTGTACTGTGGTCTCTAGAGTGATCAATGAGGAATTTTTTGACTGTATAGAGGGATCCTAGTTTATAGTTTGTCTTTTTGATGGCTAGTAGTAGGTGTTGGTCATACATGAGACTATCACTGAGTAAGACTCCGAGGAGAGTGGCTTGTTTTATGAATTCTATTTTATTTCTATTTGAAGACAGGATATGGAATGACAGTTTTTGATCAGAGTAGTTTTTTAGGGATGAAAAGCATCAGTTGAGGGTTTTTTATCATTTAGGAGTAAGTCTAAACTATGTAGACTATCTACCATGAATCAATGGCTAGGAAGCCCTATTGGGTGTTGTCCTGTGGGGAGGTTAGGGTTGGTCTGAGCAGATGAGTGTAATTTCAACCCAGAATTCTTTACAACAGCCCTAAAGCAATACAATTGGGACTGCCTAAAAACCTTACCACTACATGATGCAGTTAATCATTTCAACCATATCTTCCTTACCACACTGAGCAAACAAGCCCCACTGACAAATAAAAGAGTTAAATCCATCCCAGGACCCTGGCTAACAAAGATTACCAAGCAGCTATTGACAAAAAAGACTATGCCTGGAAAACACATTCAAAAAATAAAACCCACACAGCCCTACAAGATTTTAGGCATCTCAGGAATCTCATGAAAAAAACAGATACTTAGTGACATGAAACTATGTTGTACTGAACTACAAAATTCCCAACAAAATAGCCTCAGACTTTTCTGTCAGTCCCTAAAGTCACTGCTCAACCCTGTACAAATGTCTACCCTTCCCCCACAACAAATGCTAGCCAGCTAGTTAATATAGCAACTGTGTTCAACACCCACTTTGTAAACTCTGTCCTGGCACTAACCAATCAAAACTCATCAGTACCCCTTACTATTCCACAGCCCTATACCACCACCAAGACATTATTTAAATTTGATGCCATCTCCACCTCAACAATAAAAAATGCCTACTAAAACTGAAACCAACCACATTGGCTGCTGACAAGTTACCAGCTGAGTTCCTAAAAGTAGCAGCAGAGGATATGGCATTCCCTGTCTAATTACTAATTAATAGATCCACACAAGAGAACCACATCCCACACATCTGGAAATTATCCTACATTACACCCCTCCATAAAGGCAGAACTTCTATAGACCTTACCAGCTACCACTCAGTTGCTATTCCCCCACAACTTTATAACATTAGTGCTGCTATACAACAGAGAAAGGAAACCTGTTAAAATAACATCAAACCCCTACACTCCCATGCCCCCTTATTATAAATATCAACAACAAGACTGCACAGTCCACAGGGAAAGGGCACATTCCTGTACTCCAGGGATTATTAATTTCAAATACAGAGTTTGTGTCTCAGTGTTGTACAACAGGACTAATTTTTTTCCTCCTGTACAATGTAGTTAATAATATGTGTCTCAATGTACTATACTTTTGCTTATATGAACAGTTGATGTTCAGATTTCACTGTTTTTAAAGTTTCTAAATGGGAACCTTATATATATATATATATATATATATATATATATTTATATATATTATATATATATAAATATATATATACACACATATATATATATATATATATATATACTGCGGTGGTGGTGCTGTGGTAGCGTTGTCATCTCACAGTTAGACGTTGCCCATTTGATTTTCAGCTACAGCGTCTTCTGTGTGGCGACATGCGTGAATGGGTGTTCCTTCGTTGAAGGTAGTGCATTAGGCCCGGCGAGCCAGCAAGTAAAAATCTACTGCCAATCATTAGCGGACCGGAGTTCCGCTGTGGCGACCCCTAACCAGGAAAAGCCAAAAGACACAACAACATATATATATATATATATATATATATATATATATATATATATATATACACACACACATATATATATATATATATATATATATATATATTTATTTATGAATATATACCACAAGCAAAACCTAGCCAAGCTAGAGTTTTCACTGTGTGATACCTTAAACCTCCTGTAAGAGAGACCCATGTGATATATGCAAATTACCCCTTAAGGACATGAAGTCTTTCAGCGATGTGGCATTTGAACGTCCGTGTGCCTCTGTTACAGGATGTTTAAGGTATCACACAGGGAAAACTCTAGCTTGGCTACGTTTTTCTTGTAATTTTTACTAATTGGTTTGCCTGTGTGATCTTTTTACTCTTTGATTTGGATGTTAGTTTGGATATTTTGCAGACAGCTTAATGGTTATGGATATCAACTGTATTGTTGACCCTCTGTTTCTAAAGTGTAGCCAAACATGCCACTTATGCTATTCTGATGATGACATAAGGCTAAAACATGCATGTCCACAGCTAGTGGGGTTTGGCTTTATTGACTTAAATGTATCCACAAAGACTTATAAAAGGAAAAGTAAAAAGTCATGGGCATTCAAACATCATATTGCTGAAAAACTTGATGTTCTTAAGTGGTCATTTGCATATATCCCATGTGCCTCTATTACAGGAGGTTTAAGGTATCACACAGTGAAAACTCTAGCTTGGCTAGATTTTTCTTGTACTTTTTACTAATTGGTTTGTTTGTTGACCTTTTCACTCTGGTATATATGTATATATATATATATATATATATATATATATATATATATATATATATATATATATATGTATATGTATATAAAATAACATATGTGTATTCAAAGTAGTAATATTACTTTGACCTGTAAGATGACAAGAATAGGCAGTGGATAGTTATCTGTGATTCTCTGAGTAAAGTGGAGCAACAGTATTTTAATTTCTTCTTACAGACAGCAAAAAAACTACAATGCTGGTTTCTGTCACTACTGTGACCTATGAAGAATAATTGGAGGAACAGCCTTTATGCACTGTGATAGGCAACAATGACCAAAAGACTGCCACAAAACTGGTTATCCTACCATTGGACATTTGTAAAATGGACAAGTTCAAATTCACAGATTGTCTGCCAACACACCGATATACAACTCCTGACTGCTATTCTACATAGAAAACCACTACTGGTACAGTCTGTGTCAGTAGTGAGTCAAATTTTTGTCACTTTTCTTTGATGTTGTCAGACAATGGAATTAATCTACATACTGCATTAAGCAAAGAAGCTGCGGTGGTACAGCGGTAGCACTGTTGCCTCACAGCAAGAGGTTTTCCTGTTTGATTCTTGGCTGGACTGCCTTCTATGTGGAGTCTGCATGTCCTCCCCATGGTCGAGTGGCCTACGAAAGACATGCGTGAATGGGCGTGCCTTCGCTGAAGGTTGGGTGTCGGGCTTGCAACTCGGCACCATAAAAATCGACTGCCAATCATTAGCGGACCAGAGTTCTACTGTGGCAACCCCTAACCGGGAAAAGCCGAAAAGACAAACAAACTGCATTAAGCAAAGGTGTTGGCATAAATATCCCTACATGGAAGATGCGGGGTGCAAGCCACTTTTTATTGCATTTATTTATATTTTTGGGTCTTTGGAAATTTGGCAGTTTTTATTACTTATTTAATTATTGTGTGATTGAAGCTTTGACAGTCTTGTTTCATCCAGTTGGAGCTTTGATCATTTTGTTATTGATGGTTCATAGAAGAAGCCAACAAATCAATGTATTTCTTGTGCACATGCAGGCCAACACAAAAAACATGATTCTTTTTTCTCAGACCATACCAATACAATAACTAGTTCTTTCACTGGCTTTGAAACAAATGGAAAGTTGTTTGCCCTGTGAGCCACCCACTTGTATAGAAAGCATAGAGATGTTTTGCTTCAAGCAACCAAATAAATTCATACTAATATCAATTAGTAAAGTGGCTTTTCAAGATGGCTTCACACTGATCAACATCTTAATTTCAGCTGTCCCAGTGTAAAAAACAAAAAAAGAAACTAATAGATACGGGTCAATAATTCTGCCCATTTTTGTAAACTTCAATTACTGGCTAGTAAGCAAACTGCCTGGATGCTAGAAAAGAAGAAGAAGAAGAAGAAGAAACTTTGCCTGAAATAAAATCAGCTAGAAAAGGGAAGAATCCTGCAGCTGTTCAGCAAAAAGTAGGTCAAGCCACAGCTTTGGTATAAGAGATGGTTTCCAGTAATTTAGAGGAAAAAATAAATCAAATGTGCTCAGGGTTGTTAAAAATAAATGAAACATTGAAGGAGTATAACAACTCAAATAACAAAAGTCTGGAAAAAATGGAAGAAACTTTAAACAGCTATTTAGATGAACTGATAAAACTGTAAAAATCAGAGTTAAAAAGGAAGAAAGGGCTGGCTGATTATAAGAATGATCAAGAAGAGCTGTTTCAAAAAATGGTAGAGTTACAGGACAGAGCATGCAGAGAAAACTTGAGATTTTCTGCTGTACTAGCGAAACTCGAAGGAACAGACTGTATTAACTTTATGAAAGCTCAGGTAAGTAACTGAACTGGTATTCTACAACAAGATTTGTTAATTTTCACACCAACACCACCATATAAACCAACAAAATAAAAACTCTCTCTGTGTCCCTTACGGTTCCCAACAGTTCACTCCGTATATCCATTTAATTAAATACATAAAAGTGTGTCTATTCTCAAAGGCCCATTCACAAGTGAAGATTAAAAACACATTTTGATGAGTAAAAAAGTAAAAAAAATATGTGTGTGTGTGTATATATATATATATATATATATATAAACATATATATATATATATATATATATATATATATATATATATGTATATATATATATATATGTATATAGATAATATATATATATATATATATATATATATATATATGTATATAGATAATATATATATATATATATATATATATATATATATATATAATATATATATATATATGGATCTAGGACACTTGCTCGAAAAAGCAAGTGTCCAAATCCATATATACCGATCACAGTTTAACGAAAGCGCTTTAATCGAAAAAGCTCTTCCGTTAAACTGTGAAAAAAACAAAACAAAACCACTAATTAAATATTTTTTGCAGGGGGGCTTCACCCCCTACACCCCCCAACATGGGGGGCTGTGCCCCCACACCCCCCTACTTAAATATTCTCACTCCAAGGTCTCACTACAGTGGAGTAAAGGAATATTCCCTTACTCGCACCACAGTGCGACCGGCACACCACTCACACATACCCGAAATTGCTGCTTCAATGAACAGCAATTCTGGGTATGTGTGAGTGCGAATTTGACTTTTGATGAAAGTTAAATCTGCGCAAGTGTCCGGGTTCCATACATATATATATATATATATATATATACATATATATATATATATATATATATATATATATATATATATATATATATGTGTGCATCCAAAGTGCTTTCATCTCAATAGTTTGAAACTTCATCAGATACTGTTACATACTTCATAGGAAGTTTTATAGCAAAGAACAATCACATGACCACCTTCTGCAATGGCATCACTTCCTCCAGACACCCCCCAGCACTTAGTGTTCCCAGGTGGTTTCCCATTCAAGTACTAAACAAGGCCAACTCTGCTTAGCTTCCAAAAAAAACTGCATTTCATATAATGTGATATCTAATGTAGGCTAGTGTCCAAAAAAAAAAAAAAAAAAAAAAAAATATATATATATATATATATATATATATATATATATATATATATCATTGAATTCATTTAAGATAACTAAATTCAAATTTCAAAATTTTAAAAGCATGTTGAAAAATTCCAAAAATAATATAATATAATAATAAACCACCAAACAATAACAAAGAGACAATATGTATAAGGTTAAAACAAAGAGAAACTCTTTTCAGATATAAATAAAATATTTTAAAATATTAAATTTTTTTACAAAGGTGCATGGGATGGAAATAACTATCTTTCTAGAGCTTTTAATTTTAATATGTAAGATATAGATAGTTGTTTATTTAGTCCAGGCCAGGATGTTGCATTTAGCTGCAACTGCCAAATCAAATCACCTTTTTCTGGTAGGAGTGTCCAAGCACCCCCCCTTCTTTCACAGATATCTAAAGCCTCTATAACAAAAAACTTAAAGGAATGGGTTACAAATTCAGCACAGTACTTGGCTAAAGAATTAGTGTCTTTTCCCATTCTTATATCCCTTAAATTTTCATATATATGATTCTTAAACTTTCTATCCATTTTCCCTATATAGAAGACTGGGCATTGAGCACAGGTTGCACAATAAACTACTCTTTCTGTATCACAGAAATATTTACCTACTATCCTAATCAAAGTATTGTTAACATGCATCGTGCTCCTTTCCAAAATAAATTTGCAATGAGAACAGGACCCACATTTTTTCATCATTCCCTAAATTTCTCTTTTTATTTTTGTTTCAAATAGATTTTTAAAGTTTTGTCCTTTTCTGTATATTATGGATGTTTTTTCCCTATACATTCTGTTGGGAACCATAAGGAACACAGAGAATGTTTTTATTTTGAAGATGTGTTAACTGAAAGGGCACATTGTGTGTATGCTCAAAACCTGGCCATGAAAAAGTAGCCAAGACCTGTATTAGTAAAGATGCAATCATACCAGCAGAAAGGTAGATCCAAACAAAACTGTGGCAGAAGGGAAAAATATTAAAAACCTGAGACAGTAGAGTGTTTGTGAAAAATGAAATGAATGCATGAGGCAGAAGAAAAGTAACTTTATCCCATCAATCAGGGAATGTCAAGAGGCAGGTGTGAGATTCAAGCTGCTGTATCCAGCTGTTCTTCAGAAATTTTTTTTCTGGACGATCAAAGTCACTTTTGAAGCAGTACAGGCTAAGGAGGAAATACAAACGTTTGTACAACAAAGAGTGAGCCATCAAACAGAAGAGGTGTCTGATTCACATTCTTCTGATAATAAAGCTCATGTAGATAATTTGCTAGTGAATCCTTTTACCATGTTTCAAAGAAAAATACTTGAGAGACAGAAAAAAAGCACAGGAGTTGACTAAAAGAATAGGGAGCTTATTGGACTTGAGCTGAAGTCTGGAGTTGGGAGATGGAGGTGAATAGGAAGAAGACCAGCAACACTAAAATTAGTTAATAAATGTGAGACTGTAAAGCATACAATTACATTTTTGAAATAGGACTTTACAAGAAATAGAGGCAGAAAAAGATTGGATTTTTGTAGACTTTGTTAAACTAATGGGGACTATTAGACATATACCTCACTTTATGCCATTAATGTGTAGAAGGACACTACAAGGAAAAAAGAGAGAAAATGATTGTGAGTAAAACTTGTTTTGTGCTTAGTCTTTGTGTAAAACATTCCATGATATAAACTGCATGTTATATAGTAAAGCAGTTTCAGTGATTGTTGTATGTGATAAAGATACTAAAGTAAACAGTACTTTTTTTCTTTTTTTTGGTCTTAAAAAAATGTAGGCATTATTTATTTATTATTTATTTATTTGCATTTGTTTACCGGGAAGGTCCACTAGCCAAAAAGTACCCCTTTTCAGTGGAGGTCTGGGGAGAAAAGCTCCACATTGATTTATACAATACATACATTCAATAAAACTCAATTGGCAAAAACAACAAGTTTTAAACAATAAACACAGTAAAAAGACAATGCAGCTTGTACACGCATCTATCAACTGACAGTACAAACGTGCATAGCTACAGAAATAGAGTATCATCCAGGGATGAATTTGTAGTTTTAGAAGGTAATATAGGACATTACAAAGACCAAAGAGAAAAAAGACTGGATAAAAACACATTTAAGTTAATAGGCAGGAATCTTGAGCTGTTGGACTGGGGGATGTGCACTAATTATAATATACGTAGAGATCAAATGTTTTTTTTTTTAGTTTTGCATAGGTGAATGTCTGGATAAGTGCCCTTAACTTAACCCAATGAATAGATTTTTGTTTAAGCATTTTTTTTTTATTTTAATGAGTGACCACAATGTAATGAGCAGTTTTCCTTAGCAAATAATTATTCAGCGTTAGTTGAGAAGTACATTATGTTGTTATGTTTCCTTAGAAACAAGCTAACTAAAGGTGAAAGCAATACATTGGGAGGTTGGGATATTGTTTACTAAGAGAAATATATAATTAAAAGGTGCAAGCATAAGCAGCTTAGTAAAAAAGTTTGAAATTACTGAAAGTGAATTAGAGATTGCAGCTTTTCTGGTAACACTTTAATGCATTTTTCTAGAACATGTACAATTTAGCTTTATTTAAACGTAGCCATTGCACTTTTTCTTAATGCTTTCTGAAAGCATATAACTATTTTTCACATCTGGGAGGGGACTAAATATAAGACAAGAACAGACAGCAATTTGTGTAATTAGGAACAAAGGCTGTAACATGTGCTTTAGCATGGATAACCTTAATTTTAGGTTAATTAATGCCTGTGTGTGAAGTTGCTGATTTGGGACAACTGTTCCTATCAGAAGGGCTTTGTGTGTTTGTTTTAAGTTAACATGTTATGGGGTGTTGTGGGGGTGTGTTAGGTTTGTTGTTTTTGGCTATTCTTTAAAAGAAAAAGTCTCAAATAGAGATGAGAAGAAACCGCTGTATAAAGGATCAAAATACCAAACATTGGTGGGTGCATGTAGCACAATAGCAGAAAATAGACATTTAAAAATAAGTTGTCATACATAATAGGTGGGAATAATAGCTTCTTTTTATAATGGCTACACTAAACGTATTATTTTGGAATGTGAATAGCCTTACAGATATAGAGAAAAAGATAAGAGTATTGATTCATATTCATCGATTCATAGATAGTTTTCCAAAAAGAATAATGATGTCCTCTATCCAAGACACTGAGGGACAGGCATTTATAAGTGACTTCTGTCCATAAGGGATAAGGGTGCCAGACCTTGTGTAAATTTCCTATTCCCCATCCACTGGTCTAGGTTGCTCTTAAACTGGGTAATAGATGAACTTAGTTTTACATGGATGGAAAGCCTGTTCCATAGGAGGTACAGTCTCTAGGGCACATATCTGCTCTCCAGCATGTTCTGTTTAAGTCACAGACAAAATTCAGCTCCCTAGGCATTGTATTTTTGGTAATGTTTGAATGATAAACATGCAGGAGATTCATAAGTGTGGAGTTTGCGGGTGCCTTGTAAACCAGGCATAGATCACCCTTCAGAAATCTATAGGAGAGTGAGTAGAGGGGGTGGTATGCATAAGGTAGGTTTGTTATTCCTTTTATAATTTTTGTAAAGATTCTCTGAGGTCACTCAGGTTACTGCATATTACTGATCAGGTACATACTGAAGGGAGCATTGCACTCTATAATTGGACTGATAAGGGTGGTGTACAGCAGGATAATGAGTTCTTTGGACTTAGATGCCATGCTCTTACCATAATTTTCCAACTAAAATTGCTATTATGGAGCTTAAGAAAGTTTTGAGAGAAATAATCAGCTTTCTGCAGGAAACATTACTTATAGGTGTGGAATAGAACTTGATTTGCAATAAAGTAGATGTATCTGGGGTCCTAGAAGGGAAAAATATTAAAAGGGTAGATTTATGAAGAAATTTATGAATATATTTGGTATGGGAGACATGAATTTAGTAGTAGAAAGTCAGATAGAATTTATAAATTATTTGCCAAGGTACAATAACTGAACTAGACTAAACAGAAATTATATTTCCTTGGAATGTGTGCATTTAATTGAAAGCTTTGACACACATCAATTAAGATGCAGGTTAATGAAGTACAAATGAGGCACTGGTGCTTCCCTACTTACCTGTTAAATAGGGAGGAATTTAAGGAATGGGTATTGGAAAGTTATTGAGAGTTATTAGGGAAGATAGAAACTTCTTCAATAGTTATAGCTAGTGAGTGGGATAAAATGAAAGCAGAGTTTAAAAATAGGGTAGAAATAAAGAAAAACTATGGATAAGAAATTAGAATTACTTACAGGGGCTGACAAATGTTAAAGTATTGCAAAATAAGGGGGATCTCACAGAATGGGAAGAGGTGTAAATAAGGGAGTATCTGGATAATATGCATGAGTTCATAAAGTTTGCTGTTAAGAAACTGTTTTTGATAACTCCAGAGCACAATATATTTAGCACAATGACTCAAGCAACAGAAAGTAGCAAGAGTTGTTGACAAACTTATGGAGCCTATATCAAGAAAATTAACCAAAGGTCCTGTAGAGCTATTAGAGATATTTCAGAAATTATACGAAAATTTGTATAAAGCAGAAGAACATGGAAATCAAGAAAAAGCACAAATGGAAATATTTATGGAAGGCTTAGGTATGCCAAGGTTAGAGGTAGATGAGGCACAACAATTAACAGTTAAGATAGGAGAAGATGAGATAAAAACAGTGACATATAATCAATCTGCAGGAAAGTCTCCATGAATAGATGGTATTACTGTGGAAGTTTGAATCTAGGACAGAAGAATGTGATAAAGATCTGGAAGGTTTTGTTTAACAGTTTATTAAAAGATAGCAAAGTACCAACACCCTGGAAGAAAGCTGTGGTCACTGTAATACCTAAAGACAGTAAAGACCGATCATACTCAGCTTCATAAAGGCCCATTTCAATTTTAAATTATGATTATAAAGTGTTTATGTTCATTATACCTAAAAGAATGGCAAATGTGTTGCTACAATTGATAGATATGGATCAATGTGGTTTTGTGGAGGGGAGGCAGAGATTTGACAACATTAATAAAACAATGATGATCCAGAGGGAAACAGAATGTAAGAAAATACCAATGTTGTTGGTAGGTGTTGATGCAGAAAAAGCTGGGGTTTTATGAGTAGGACAATGGAAATCTTTGGCATTGCTTGATGCTATGCTAAGGATAATTAAGACCATATATGAGCAATCAGAGGCAAAAATTAAAGTGAGAATGTTCCTCTCTGAAAAGTTGTGTCTGAATAAAGGAACCATGCAGGGATGTCCTCTTTCCCTTTTATTTACTTTATATTTAGAGTCACAGGTAATGAAAATAAGGGACTCAGAAATTCAAGGATATAACTGGTATGGTTATCAAGAAAAGTTGGCCTTATTTGCAGCCAATATTATTTTGTACCTGGTAAGACCACAAAAGGACATTTCAGTGTTGTGAAAATTTCTGAGACAGTTTCAAGTCTTTTTGGGATACAAAATTAATGAATATAAGACAAATGCTGTAGCTGTAAACTATTTATCCACACATGAATTGGTTCAGCAATACCTGCATTTATGGGGACATGATAAAAGGAAGTACTTAGGAGTATAGGTTAAAAAGGATTCTGTCAGGGTAGCTAAGGATATGTGGGAAGAAACGAAACAAATGATAACACAAAAAACTGAGAAAGTGGAACTATTGTTTATGGAGATGAATAGCAAGATATAAGCAGCGAAAATATTTTTATTCCCTTTTGTTTTATTTACAGGTCAGGCATATTTTTATTAACCAGTGGAGGAGTTGTGGACAGTAATTAATAAGATTTTATCTGGGATGGGAAGAGAGGCAAGAGTCAAGAGGGATAAGTTGATCCTTCTAAGAAAACAAGGTAGTTTGTGATGACATGATTTCAGTGGGTATTTTAGAGATACACATTTAAGGCTCATATACATAATACAAGCAGAAAGCTATCATTCAAAGTGGAAAGGGATGATAATGATGAAGCAGGGGAAAATTCAGGAAAAAGGAGAGAGTGGGATTTTGGATGCAGATTCTTAAGGAGAATATCAACTGCCATACAGAATATTATATTTGTAAAGTAGCAGAAAGTATTCTAAGAATTAAGCCAACACAAGAATGGAGAAAGGAGATTATGCCAGTAAGGATACCTGCAATTAGGGGTACAGAGAATAGGAAAGAGGGGGCTGGAATTTACTGGAGAAAACTAGCAAAGGAGCCAAGGTATTGGGAACAAACAACTAGAGAGGAAAAGATAATAGAATTGGAAGAGGTCAAGAAGACATTTGGACTGCAGGCTAGAGACTGCCTTCCCTATCATGGATTGCTAGAGTATAAGCAGAGATAAAAGGATAGGGGAATCCTACGTGAAAAACCTGTTTTGGTAGAGCTTTTAGTTTAATCTAGAACAGAAGCTGCTATTAAAAAGGGGATAATTACTAGAGCCTATAAAATATTGCACAATAACTACAGGAATCAATCAAAGGAGGTTAGTAAAGACTGGGAAGAGAGACTGGATAAGCAATTCACTAGGCAACAATGGGAGGACATAAGTATGGCTCCCAATATGCAACAAAGTATAGAAGATTCAGGATTTTTGCTTGGAATGTTTGCATATGTATTTTTATGCACTAAGCAGACTGCAATTCATTTTTCCTCAGGTAGATAGAAAATATTGGAGGTGTG
The DNA here is from genome assembly GCF_019279795.1 of Protopterus annectens. Taxonomy (NCBI): domain Eukaryota; kingdom Metazoa; phylum Chordata; order Ceratodontiformes; family Protopteridae; genus Protopterus; species Protopterus annectens. Next base: position 1,120,380,157 of record NC_056730.1, on the reverse strand, counting down.
ATACAGAAGAAAGAGGTGACTTGGAATGTATGTTTTGTGAGTGTAATGAACTGGCAGACTTTAAAAATTCCCTTCAGAGTACTGTGTCAGAAATATTGGGTGTGCAAATGAGTGTAACTAAGGAAATGATTTTTGAGCTGGGATACAAGATCTGAATTGCCTAGACATAATAAGGCCTTGAGAAGTTTAATTCTGGCAGCTGCCAAAATATTAATGACTAGACAATGGAAATCAAAGTCTAAACCAACTCTATGTGAAGTACTGAATATTGTTACAGAGGTAAAAGAACTGGAAGGGGGATCTTTAGAAAAAGATAGGAGCAAATTGCAAAGAAAAAAATGAAATTTGTGGGAACAATCCATACAGAATAATGGTTTGGGGAAGGGGAGGTTTAAGGGAAGGCAGGAATTTAGTAATTTATGTAATGTTGGATTGATTATACTTGTATAAAATAATACACTTGATGTGATGTATTATGTTTGTAACTGTGAACACATTAACATGATTTACTTTCTTTTTTATGCATGTATGTTTGCCTATGATTCAAGTGATAATTCAATAAAGGTGTTAAAAATATCAATTACTAAAGAAATAAAAACAATGCTATACTTTGTATAAATGTTACTAAAAAGGCTTGCATAGCCATGGGAATCAGAATACATTAAACAAGCTGTGAAAATATTAAAAAATCCCTTTTGCAATACTTACCATCTCCTACCTTTTGCAAATTGCAGTAGATATATTTTTCTTTGCAATATTGTATTGTAATGTTGCAGAGTTTTTACAGTAAGGTAAAATGTACATAAATGGTATATGCATAATAGAATCCACGCATTAATCTTTTAGGTTACCTGAATTAAACCAACACTCACAGCGTTCACAATACTTCCTTTTAGCTTTAACAAATGAACTGTCAGAAGTAAGGCTCTAATATCAAATTTAAGTTAACACAGCAACATCCTATTATCTGCAGAATAAGACAAACAAGCCACAGGAGAATTCTAGCTGTGAACATGGAACATATGTAAACAAGCAAAACCAATATTTGGAGTCCTCTTAATTTTAGAGCATTAGCACTATTAATAGGTGTAAATATTTTGCTCTTGAATCCATAAACAAGCCTTTACATTAAGAATTTTACTGAAGCTGCATTTGTAAAATCAGTGTAGCCTCTATATCACAGTGCTTAATTTCTCATTAATTTGATAAACACTTGGGTATCTAGGATTTCATTAGACCTTTTTTTTAGCAGGAGTGGTACATCCTTGTTAGGCAAATCTGTAAACAATTAAACTTACCTCGTGCTACAAGGTTCCGAAGTATGGGTTCGCTTTTTGATTTTTTTAGCCTTCGAAAAGGTGCTTTATTTTTTGGTTTTGAAGTGTCTGCATTTTCAGGATGTCCAAAACACAGTCTGAGATGGGAAAGAGGGGATTCTCTACCTAGAAAAGAAGGCATTTGTATCAGAACAGTAAATCTTGTTTGGTGATTTTTCTGATTTACTTACAAGTCATTTAAGACGTTGCCAGAAGATTGGTGGTGTCATTAAAGGTTTGCTATTATATATTATACTGAGGTTATAATTTACTAGAAGTATGGTCAAAACTATTGTTTTCTTGATGCCTTAACGCTGCAGCATACAGAAAAGTTACTAAGCATCTATAACCTTAATAACTTGATAATTCAACATGAAGCTAAAGAATCAAGAGATTTTTTTAAAGGAGTATAGGCTGTTGTATCCTTTATACTGAGAGGAAACATATTCCACGACTGGCAAATAGTATTTCTAAAACAGGAAGTTGCTTTAGGAATTAATACTAGCTGTCCTGCTTTTATAAGAAGTCCATTTAACTGAGGCTATCATTCTGAAAAACAGTGAGGAGTAGTTCTTTAGGGCGAAAGAAACTGAAACATGATTTAATAAATTGTAGTTTAATTTGTGTTTAAATGATGACAAGTTGAGGGACTTAAGGTCACAGCAATTAGCTGCAGAGGATGAGTTACAGAAGAATCATGCTGTTTTACTATATGCATATTATAGTTTATATATTAGTATGTTACTGATAATGCTATACAGAATACAGTCAAAGAACAGTGTGGAAAACAGGAGTGAGGTTTAGGTTTGGTTCTGTTGCTGAGAATGTGCAAGAAATACCTGGTTCTGGATGACTCCTAGAAGCTGATTGCATTTTTTGACTGTTAAAAAATAGTCAAAAGTGGAAACAACCATGGACCAAAATAATATATAATCCTTCCTCCCCAAAATGCACTTAGTCCGATTACAGACAGGAATTTTACTGAAAATTAAGTACTTTCATGCAATTCGCATACTATGCTTCATCAGAATACAACTGATAAAATTTAAATAAATACAGTAAGCCATGTGACAAATCCCAACGAATGTAATTCCACCAGTCATAAAAGAACACTAAATATTCAAGAATGAAAAGACAAACAGACAAAATGAACTGATTGGGAGTAGTGTTGGGACAAGGATGAGCTGGTGAGGAAATGGGCAATACAGCATATATTCCCAAAAGTGGGCCAAAGTGAGGGGGGAAACAACAGGGGTAGGTCATAAAATAGACCTGTATGGTGCATGTGAATGCCCAGATTCCCAGGATGCCCTCATGTTTCTCATCAACCCCAACCATAGCAGAGATAGTCTGGAGGTTAAGGAGGTGGCCAACAGACCCACTGATAGAAATGGAGTACTGGGTAGGTGATCCCAGATGGAGAAAATCATCAAAAAAATGGAATAACTTGAAAGCTCTGTACAAAATTTAAATCACCTAAGTTCTAAACTAATTAAGATAGAAACTAAAGCTGTGATGCATGATAGCAAATTACAAAATTTAAAAGTTAATGCAGTTTCTTCTGAATTTCAACAGCCTCAACTTCTTAATAAAATGTCCTTGTTTCAAAAGGTACATCTTTTTGCTGATAAGTTACAAGAATTACATGTACAATCTAAATGAAGAGCTTAAAGGGACAATCCCAGAGTCTAAAATTCTGACCGAAAGAAACTTGTTCTGATACCTCCCAGTTGTCACCACCCACTTACCATGTCATCATCAACCCTACTCCTGGTTTCAATTTACTTTATGCAGCCCTGTTTTTATTCCCTCTGCTGAACAGAATTAATAATATTCAGTTCCTGTCAAAGCTTTCTTTCCCTGATCACTGAGAAACAATAAGGTTATTACGTGTGTGTGTGTGTGTTGTGTATGTGGTGGGGTGGTTAGGCAACACTCAGTGTTTACTTTTTTTGAACTCATCAAAAAGTTTATCTTAACTGTGCAGCTCTTTATTCCCTTTATTTATTCTGCATAGCGTAACTGCAAGCAGTATAGTCAAAAGAGTACATTTTTGTGAATCCATACTAAATCTTAGCAGTCTATTGATGTATTCCCCTTACTTTGTAGTAAAGCAATTTCAGAATTAGTTTGTATAACTATTACAGGTTATAATAGCAAGTGAGGTCATAAAATTCCTAAAAGGCTACTATTCTCTGAGGATAAAAAGCACAGGTGAAACTAATGAGAGCTGTTGTGAGTACAACTGCAATTTGAGATGGAATTTAAATCACCCCTCCCCATCCCCAAAAGCCAAAGCTGTGACATGCACAGAAAGACAGACTAAATATGTAAACAAAGGCCAGAAGCAAAACAAAAAATCTCAGGGACTGTCCTTTTAAGAATTATAGATGTTCTTGGTGCTTGGAATCAGCAGTTAAAGTCAGAAAACAGTATATGGTAAGTATTTGCTTATTAAAAAAAACCAGAAGAGGCAGCCAAGGAGACTATTCTTTTGGATATATTCCAGAGTATGTTTTTCAAAACCTTAAAGTATAAGCTTCTCAGTGTAAACAAAGGTACTTCTAAAATAGTATAATAACAAATAAGCAGTGAGCCTGGCAATAATATTATAGATGTAAGTCAAGTCAAGACCTTATGTTATCAGTACATCATCACTTTATGTAACTCACTTGGGGTACTTACAAGGATGTTATAAATGAATGGATAAGCCACGCTCCAAAAAAATTATTCTACGTTGATGCTTGTTCTATTAATGATGCATGATAATCACAATGTAATTATGAGTTTCAAAAGAAATAAATTATGATGTGAATACATTCATTGCACCCCCCCCCCAAAAAAAAACAAAAAACAAAACTGTCAAACATTTAGTGAAGAATTAGCTCTGCTTCATTTGGAAATATCAGAATATGCACTCGTACCCCTTTGGAAAATTCCACAGCACATATTACAAGAAAAAAAAAAACATTAGGTGACTAAGAAAAGAAAATTGGGTCATGCATTTTCTCACTATAGTCCTTCTTCAGTATTACATACTGAATGTCATATTACTGCAAAAGTAATTCATAACCAGATTATAGCATTATTAGATTATTCGCTGCATTAGGGACAATAGGGTTTCCGTCCAAACAGAAGAAAGGAAGATGACAATAAACATATGAAGTCAATGTTCTTGCTATTAGAAAGGAAAGTGATACTGGCAGAAGAATCCAACATATTAAAATCTGATACAATTACAGGATTAGTTTTGCTGAAATACATACATTTTCTAGATTTTGAATTATTATAACTTCCTTTATTCATCTTAGTGGAACTACCCATAATTTGCACACTTCCACATTTGCTGTAGTCAGATTTGCTGTTCAGTATATCCCAAAGTTTCAGTTTAGTACTGGCATGTCAATGATGGCCACTATCATCCTTACTTATAGTTTTGCTATTAATGCTTTATATTATTTGGATGAAGTATTACTTGCCATAAATGAAGAAGAAGACAAAATGATTTGAATTGTGGCTTATGCAGAAGACTTAGCTATAATTTATGAAAGTTTTTTTTCTGAGAATATTGCCAACAACAAACACATTTTTGAGGAACTGCAGGATATTTTATGCTTTAAAATAAACTATGCAAAATCAGAAATATATACAATAACAGAATGAAATCACTAATAAGAGTAGAAATTATAATATTGTTCTACCTATATGCCAATTTAAGCTTGTAGGTGTTTATTATGCAGCACAGTATGAAAGCTCAATGAATGAGACATATCAAGCATACCTAATACTAACATGCAAATATATTGTTTTATGATGCAAAATATTTTCCCACTCTGGAACAGTGAACATTATTAAAATGTTCTTCTACCATTGTTCTACTTCTCCTGAGATAATTATCAGTGACACCAACTAAAAAATGACAATTAATTTAAGAGAATATTTTCCTTTTTCCTTTTTTTTATTGCCTTTTTCATTTTGGCTTCTTACAGCTGGTCATCAGCTACTCCTATGTCCTTTCCACATCCACTAGGTCTATTGTACCCATGTTAGCCTGTCTTGGGCTAATACTGACCCATATCTAGGAGTGGAGAGATTAAGGACCCTGAGGTGGCACCACATTGCTACTGGGGAGTTTTTTCTTCTAATTCTCTACCTACCCTACACAAGCTTAGTAATGCACTGAGGGTGGAACATGAAATAGGTATTAGTGCTGAACCATGCCTTACTTCCACCAAGGGCTGATGTCAGTAGGACACTGCACCTACTCTCAGGTAGCACCATGAAGTTATTTCCTTCTGGTTTCCACCAAAAAATCAGGCTGTGCGACTGTGTCCTGACCATACACCATTCCCATCCACTTTAGGATAGGAATGTCTGTTCTCCCTGTCTCTGTCATTAAGCACATGAGCATTTGTTTTTATTGTAACTCAGGTTACCTGGGCCATAATCAGTACTTTATCATTCTACAACACCAGTGCAAAGAATATTTGCCAAGTTTGTATAGAAGGGAGTCATCTCCATATTCTATGGAACACTATGACTGCATGTAAAGGACAAGTTGGGTTGATTATACTCGATCTTAAAGCATATGTCATGGCCCAAGCCTATTTGAATCTAGTAGCACTGCAACATAATCAAGTGGTCATATACAGTATAATAAAATGTAAATATTGTTTTCAATTAAAGACAACTAAATGCCAACTATATAGGAGAAGTAATATCATTTTTTGAACTCATGCCGGTGCTTTTTTTCAGGACTTTGTAAATTGTTCCTTATTTGTCTTCTCCTGGGTATAAGCTCAAGTGCCTAAATGTTGTCCATAAATTATCCTTAATCCACTGAATAAAAATTAATTAATTACTTTGTTAGAAGTAAAGTATAATATAAACTCAGAATACTAGTCACATATAAAGATATTTTATATGGCTATGAAAGGATAAACTTTTTTTTAAGACTACAGAGTACATATGTATAATTTTATGGAAGAATCCACTGAAGATAGGCATTAGGAGTTATCCTTTCAAGGGAAATTTGATTGTAAATGTATAGAATATTTTTAAGTATCATTTGCTCAACATTATGCCTCAATAAAATTGAATATACTTTTTTTCTCTACATCTGTCATGATGCACATTATGGCAGATGGCCAATAAAAATAATGATTTTTTTTTTTAGCATTGCTTAATTAACATGGCAATTTTCTTTCTTTGTTTATGGATTTGTACACAATTGCTGGATTGCATGGGAGCATGTTGTTAAGCTGATCCACTCATGTCGAATGCAGAGTTTCAATGCTTCTTCTTCTCCTTTCAGCTTTTCCGGTTAGGGTCGTCACAGTGGAACAACTGCAGAGTTTCAATGTTCTCCCTTAAATGCATAGTTTCAATGATCTCCCTTTATTGCCGAGTAGAAAAAAAACTGTGCAGATTTAGCTTCCATGTCTAGAAAATGTTATATATTATCACGTTGGAAGGATTGCCCTCTCCTCTAATTTTTGTTTCAGGAATGGTGGGAGGACTATGTCAAGTTTTTTGTCTGTTTTCAACACTAATGATGAAAGTGCTTGTTAATGCATATGGCCAGGATATCATTACAGTGCTATAGACACTTTAGATGTTTGTTTTTCCATAGATGCTTTTATTTTGTATTTTTCTTCCCTGGTGAGTGGCATTTTATTGAGTCATTTCTCTCTGTTTTATGTTCTATATTACATAATTTTTGTTTTGCATCATATTATATTAAGTAATATAATAATGTTGATCATTTTATATTCTCTGTGTGAAAATAAAATGACTAATAGTAAGAATAAAAAGCTAGAGTAATTCTTATATAATCACATTTTCAACCAATAGTCTGTAAGACATGTATGGTCACAAAAATTATTTTTTTCTTATTTACACACATCAAAAACAAATATACCTTATGGCAAAGCTGGTCAAACAGGACAGTGCACTTGAGCTGCTACATGTTCACATCACCATAGGAAAAATAAAGTATCACTTCCTTGCCAGCTATAGGTCTCCTCTCTGATCCAGGAAACTCATACCATGTATTTAAACTTATTAGAAACACTAACCATCCAACCCAATACAATATTCACGGCTACTTTAATTACCCCACTACTAACTAGGAATCCTATACAATGCCAAACGTACAGGCACAGAGATTCCTGGCTTTTGTAAACCTGAACTACCTGAACCAGATAGTCAATACTCCAACCAGGGGTGCAGCCATACTGGATCTGGTCTTCACTAATATGGGAGAGTGCTGCACATTCCCTACTATAATGTCTTCCTTGGTAAGTTCCGACCACAAAATGGTCTCCTTCAAAGTAAAAATAAAACCCTGACCCCAGCTAAACCTGGAATATTCAGGAACTACTCTAAGGCTAATCTCCTGCTATTAAGTGATAACTTGATAAACTTTCAAGCTCCCATAAACCCTGAGAACACTGCTATCTATGCAGAACTGTTCACAGAAATCCTGTACAAGCATGTTAATAGCTGCATAGAGGCAGCTGTACCCACCAGGAAGAAGTACAGAACTAACTCAAGAAAACAAGCTACCCTAGTGGAATCACAAAAAAAATAGGCTGTATAACAGAAGGAAGAAAATCATGAAAAAAATTAGGAGGTGCAGCTCTCAGCAGGTTAAAAAGCACTCTCATCAAACTAAACAAACATCTCAGAGGACAAATAAAGTCTACCAAAGCCAAATTTGAGGGGACTTTGGCCTCCCAGGCCAAGGACAATCACAATGCATTCTTTAGCTATGTCCGCAATCTTAAAGGCAATATACAGTTGTGTGCAGAGCTCATTGTAAATGGAGCCACCTATACTGAGCCAGAAGATATAGCAAACCTACTGGCTAATAAATTTAGCTCCACCTTTACCCCTCTCTACCCCTCAACCTTCCCTCAGGAAATACCATCAAATATAGCTCCCCCTGCAATCACTAGGGAAAAGGACCTTAATGCACTTTCTAAGGCCAAGAACACTGCATCAATGGGCCCAGACAATATCCCAGAATGCCTTCTAGATAGCATGAAATATGACCTATAAGGGCCCCTGGAATTGCTATTTAGCTATAGATTCCAAACAGGTTTCATGCCTCATGAATGGAGAACAGCAACAGTCATCCCTCTGCACAAAGGTGGGCCATTTACTGACTCAGGAAACTACAGACCCATAAGTTTCACTAGTGTTATATGTAAAGCCATGGAAAGAATTATCATGGGAATGATCAATAGTGATATAGTAAACTTCCAGACACTGGACTCAAGCCAGTTTGGTTTTGTCAAGGGCAGATCATGCCTACTCAGCTTGGAAGACTTCTTTGAGAAGGTTACCAAAGCAATGGATGAGGGCAAAATGGTTCACACTGCCTACCTTGACCTGGCCAATGCATTTGACACAATACCCCACTCGGGCATTGTTGATAAACTCAAGAGGTTAGGAACAAACTCGTATGTCACCTGGTGGATAGCCAACTAGCTCACAGACAGGACCCAGGAAGTTAGAATTGGAGAGTCCACATCTACAAAGAGGCCAGTCACAAGTGGAGTCCCTCAGGCATCAGTCCATGGACTGCTCCTTTTTGGCATTTACTTCTCTGAAATCAAGGCCAATTTCAGTGGTCTCTGGCTGGCTAAATTTGCAGATGATTGCAAATTAGGAGCTGTCATTGAATCTCACACTGGCACAAATGTTCTCCAGGAGGGGCTGACACAGGTAAACAATTGGTGTCAGAGCCATGGACTAAAACTAACTGGCAAGAAATGCATAATAGTACCCTTCAGGAAGTCAACCTCTGGTAACTATCATATTGACAGCACACCCCTAAGCACTGACCCAGTAGTCAGGGCCTTAGGGACACGCATAGATAGTAATCAGCCTTTGACCATCATATGTCTACAGCAGTAAGGAAATCATTCTATGTTGTGCAACTTATACACAAAGGTAAGGCATCTAAGTCCAAGGAAGTCATTGCTCCACTGTATTCAGCATTCAGAACACCTGTCACTAAGTACAATGCCTCCTTTGGTATGTACCTAACCAGGCATATCCAACAATTGGAATGTCCACAGAGGTTCTTCACTAAAAGAATACAGGGATTAAGTAAAATGTCCTATGCAGACTGCCTCAAGGCTCTATCCCTGTATTCTGTCTCCTACAGGCTTTTGAGGGGAGATCTATGCCTGACCTACAGGGCATTGTCAGACTACAGTCTGATGGACCTCCTGCATATCTGCAAAAAAACAGCACCAAAATTACCCATTTTAAGGACTTGAACCTTGGCTGTGATATAAATAGGACCTGCTGGAGAGACGGGCATGTATCCTAGAGATTACCTCATCTCTGGAACAGGCTCCCCATCCATGTGAAGCAGAGTTCCTCCTCACCCAATTTAAGTGCAACTTGGACAACTGGATGGGGAACAGGAAATTCATCCATGGTTTGGCACCTATGTCTCTAATGGACAAAGGCAGTCTATAAAGGATTAATCTCCCAGGCCCTAGCTTGTAAATGTTTAATCTCTAAAGCCCCTGCTTACACTTATCAAGGGTATCAGAACTTGTTAGAGATTTGGGGTGTATGGCTAGGCTTAAAAAGCCCCTTGTGGTCATTAGCTTAGTAAACACATATGAACCTATATAAATATCAGAGTTATAGCAGAGATTCACATGTTGTCAAATCACCAGAATGATGTCTTCCATGGCTCCTGCAGAGCCAACATGTTCTATTCTGCCACTTCTTTGTGGTGTCAATGAATTTGTAGTCAAACAAAATGCATTAGACAAAGGCTGTAATAGAAACATACACCTGGTACAATTTGTAGATATTTTTTATTTATCAACACCCTTGGAGCATTATTACACTTTTATCTACAGCCTTTGTGTATCAAATCCTCAAAAATCCCCCAAATCTCTAACATACTAAAGTAAAAATGTGCACATTGCACAAAGAAAACACAGGCACATGCAGAACCTTGATGCACCCTAGACTATTTAAAATATCTTCCCCAAACCCAAATGTACACATATGTTAATAAAGTAAAATAAAAACTAAAAAAATAAAGGAAAAATCAGACTGCATTTCCCATTCATTCCAGTTAATAAAATAGATTTGCATACTGTATACACAAACACATGCACACAACCCTCCAAAACATCACTGTTAACCTAAGTTATCCCCTAGAAATGGAGTTTGTTCTGATTAGAATGAAATACAATAAAATAAAATAATAAAAAGTAAAACACAGAGCAACTAGCCAGTTAGAAAATGACATTATCAACAAAAATTGGTCTCATTCCATCTCAAGTAACTAAAAACTTAAAAACACAACTAAATTATAAAACTAATAAATCCTAATGTAAAACTCTAAAATTAGAGTATAAAAATGCATAAACAATTCACTAGCAATACAAAAAGGGAATGCAAAATGATAAAACGTACCTTAGAACTGGAGCAAAAATTAATTCATGACACTTTTCATTTATGAATATATAAATATTACTATAAATAATACCCTAAGCTAAGGGGAAAAAATAGAAATCAAAACACAAAAATATATATAAAATATAAAGGGTTTTTGGTTTGTGTGATATAAGCTTGTTCTGCAGGATTAATAGATTTTCTTTGGGAAGAACAGCATATCCAAATTTTTGCCTAAACCTATAATAACACAGTACCAGATATTTTCTATACCACACAAATATCTATAATTATTGTGTAAAGTGCATAACCAGCATCTGCCATTCATTCACCTGTTTTACTTGTACCCATTCTGAAGGATTTCCATTTATGAAATGTATCATGAAATCGTAAGGAAAACATCAGTGTGTGACATAAGCCTTAACAAAAAAACAGCTTAGAATGGTGGCTCCTGTCGTGTACCTAATAGTTTCATAGTTTATTATACAAGACCGTGGACGTTTCATTTTAGACCGAAGACTTTTATTTCCAAAATCAATGTAATTTACTACTTTGTATATTTCCTTGACCTTTGCAGGAGCAGTTTTACAAATTATTGCAATTTGTAAGTAAGCACTACTTGTGTTGCTTATGTGGCTTTTGTTGACACTTGGCTATCATAATAATAACTTGCCCACTAGGTAAAAGTAGCATCCTGACAATAGTATACAGGATATGTCTGACTATCGTTCATAATGTGTGTAACAGTTGAAAGTTATCTACCTTCAGATGACGCTGCTGGTTCTCCTCTGGTCTCATCAAGCTCTGTCAGATCAGTAACCCGAGGTGCTCCATTCTGCAATACAAAACACAACACTGAAAGTTCCAGGATCACAACACAAAACTTTATAAGTTGAAGAATATTCCTACAGCTACCAAAATAGGCCAATATCACAAAGAAACCAGTGTAATACTCTACAAAATTCAGTTGCTGGATCTGTTTAGTATCAGATGCACTATTTTGTCAGCCTAGCAATGTTTCAGAGATGCACGTGAAAGACCTTGTGTATTCTGAGCAGGACATGAATATTTTTATTTGCAATCCTAGTTTATGTACTTTATATTAACTTCTGGTGCTATTACAGTTATTTCCTTAGTAAGATCTTTTGCTCAACCCACATATTGTACCTCCTCTAACTTATGGGACTCCTACAATATTTTAGTCTGTGCATCCATCCTTCATTTTGTTTTATTTCTATTTGTTTTCCAGAGTAGAGCACTGAACTCCATGGACTTTTATTTCAGACTCAGTGCAGGAATAGTATCTGGTTACATTATTTGCTCAGAATCACACAGTTGGGCAGTTAATGCTGAGGGAATCAAACTTGCACCACTGGACCACAGAAAACAGCTTGTAAACAGGTCCTTAATCCTCTATGCCAACTACCAGACCAAAAATGTTCATGTTCATGTTTTATCAAAATGTTGTTTTAGTTTATTGAAAATGTAGAGCTGAACAATGTAACTACCATCTGTCTTGTTCACTACCAAGGCTTGGAGAAAGCAATGGAAAACAACAAAAACCTAATGCTGATATTTCAGTGAATGGAGTAGATTTGGTAGGCAGTATTCCTGAAACACATCTGTGCTTAATGTAAAACAAACGTCTCATTGTTCTTGGTATTACTGTCAGGGAAGCCAGTTATAGTAAAGAAAATGAAATTTTTGTCGAATGCATATGGCCAACGTAATTTTCTACTACAGCAAAGTTTTGTCTGAATTATTTAAGAGAAAGTAATGTGCAGCTGTATATCCTGGAAGATTCTGGATTTCTAATTAGGGTGGTTAGCTGATATCTTTACAAGTTACTCTGATTCAGGAGCTAAAGCCAACATTTTTTGTAAGCCAGTTGAGACCTGTGTGTATTTCAGATTGGTCAACCTATTTTTGAGAAAGACCTTCAACTCTTCATTAGATACTTGGTCATAAGCTTGTATTATCATTGTGAGAGATCCTAGGTTTCAGGACCTTAACTCATTGACACCTATGTGGTGTGGAATGTCATATCTATAGCAGCCTACACAGATCTTGCATTCCACAGCATTTTCTGAAAAATAAACTTAAAAGCATAAGATAAACAAATGTAAATATTTTGTGAACAATAAAACCTATTGAAACTGTACAAATAGCAGTGTTATCTGTAAGCAGTCTTCTTTCCAGTGATAATAGTCAGTGCATTTAATGACAACAAGAAATTCCTCTACAAGTTTTTGTTTATTGAGATATTTACAGAAAACGTTTAATTGCATGATTATCAATACAAATGATACTGGATTTCTCTCAAGAGCTGCAACTTACAGTGCAAATTTCAAAGACAGTTTTCTTCAACAACAACTAAAGGTTAACCTAGTGTCATGCAACAGTTTGTAAGTCACTTGGCTTTTGAAGTATTAAGTACTTCTGGAAATACAAAAACAAAAAACGATATACGTGGTAAATACAATACTATAAACTGAAATAATCATGAACTAGAGTGAAAACCAAGGGAATAATATTCAAAGATTTTAAGCCTACATACTTTCTTTCTCTGCTTTTCATCTAACAAGACTTCTTCAGAAACAACAAATTACCCACAAATACTCTCCCTTTAAATACCATTCAGTACTGCTTACAACGAATAGAATAATTGGTAATTAATACAATAAATTAAGTTAATATCTAAATTTACAACCATAGTTTAAAAAAACATAGCTAACTACTGTTAACATCATCAGATTTGACTTTATATCTACGATCTTTTAAAAAAACATTTTATGTTAATAACCCCATTTAAACCTAGGTATTCATCAGCTATCAATTTAATTTGCCATGATGTTTCTCTTTTTTTATAAATCATTCTTATAATCACCCCCTGTCATATCCATGAGTAGCTGTTCAAGCACATAAAACAACATTTTTTGAAATGTTGGAAAGTAATACTATGCCTAGAAAGGGCATTGTCAAGATCTTTATTTCTAATGGCCTGAATATGCTCTTTTATTCTCATGTGGAATGCCCATATGGTAATTCCAACATAAAACACCGGACACCCTGAACATAACTGTAAACAACTCCTGTGCTATTACAATCAAATCTACCAGTACTAAATACAGTTAAATTCAAGGGGGATAACAATAAATATGATTCTTCATAAATGAACCTATATGATGTGCAAAAACTACATTTATAAGTCCCTTTTATTTTTTCTGTATGTTGTATTTTAGCCTTACTATTATCACTATTTAATAATGTTTTTAAAAATTTCTTTTAAAAACAAACAAGGGCGTCTCACCTAAAGATTTTACTAAATCGTCATTTTCCTTTATAATACTTCAGTTATTGTTGACAATATTCCTTATAGCATAACTATCAACTGACATTTCCAAATTACAAACAAAACTACTAGATATTGTGACCACACACATCAGGCCAATGAAATCCGAGCCTAAATTACTTTTATTATAAAAACAATGCAAAAATATCAAGTCTGTAGTGCCTCGGCTATTACAGCCTTTAACAGAGTATATATTCGTATGCTTTTCTCCTCCCTTATATATCCATTTCATAATGTAATTATTCAATAAAACAATTAAATAAAACAATTAAACAATCATAATATTCATTCTAGCCCAAAGCAAACATTTTCTGGTACATTCCTGATTCAAGCCCCTAGGGCATATAATATCAAACTTTAAAATTAACATAGTTTCTTTCTTTCTTAATAAATATGTCACTTGATGAGTAGTCAAAAAACTATTAATTTCCATCTAATACTGTGGCTTGCAACCCTTCCGGGTTCCCATTATGACACATTAAAATGAATTGCTATAGGGCTAGCTTGCCTGTTCTTTTTTATATCCCTTGTATGTTCCTTCAGCCTACTTGAGAAATGTCTCTTACTTTCCCCTATGTAAAATTTACCACATGGACATTTTAAGCCGTATATTACTCCCTCCATGTTACAATTAAATGTTCCACTAGTTTGAATTTTTTTTCCATTAATACTTGTGATATCATTCACTATAAATTTACAAATGCTGCATTTGTCACAAACTGATGTCCCCCTAATATTTACTTCCTTGATGTTTGTTATTGCAGGCATCCTACATTTGCCATGGACCAAAAAGTCTTTTATGCTTCTACCTCTTCTATAGGAGAAGCCAATCTTTTTATTTTGTAAAAAATCTACATTCCTTTTTAACATATTCCAAAAATATTTAACTTGATCTGTAACTTTCTCAGAGAATAGGGTATAAGTAGATGAATAATATATACATTCCTGTTCATTATTCTCTCTGTTGTAACTTTTTTTATTTTTACTTATGCTGTTAACTTTCTCCATTCCATTCCTTACATCTTCCTCATTATAACCCCTTATACAAAATTTTTTAAAAGTTTCATTCATCTCTAACTTAGCTTCAACCAGGTCATTACATATCCTTTTCACCCTGAGGCATTTCCCATATGGGATGGATTTCATGGTATATGGGGGATAGCAACCTTCTCCATGTAAAACAAAATTTGCTTCTTTGAATTTTCTGTGTACTAGTTCTTAAATAACTTCCCTTTATTCCCCTTATGGTTGCTTCCAGGTAATGGACCTCATTACCTATCTGCAAAACATCAAAGCTTATTCATTCATCATTCTCATGCAATTTTTTTAACAAAATCTGTTACTTGACTTTGTCCACCTTTACAAATAAATACCAATTCATCAATAAACCGAAAATACATATTCAAATTTCAGAAAGAAAATCACTTGTATAGATCTAAATCATTCTTAAAATCACCCCCTCTCATATCCATGAGTATCTGTTCAAACACATAAAACAAACATTTTTTGTAATATTGGCAAGTAATACTATGCCTAAAAAGGGCATTATCAAGATCTTTATTTCTAATGGCTCGAACATGCTCTTTTATTCTCATGTGTAATGCCCATATGGTCATTACAACATAAAACGCCAGACACCCTAAACATACACTACTGTAAACAACTCCTGTGCTAGTACAATCAAATCTACCAGTACTAAATACAGTTAAATTCAAGTGGGTTAACAATAAATATGATCCTTCATGAATGAACCTACACGATATGCAAAAAACACATTTATGTCCCTTTTACTTTTTTCTGTATGTCGTATTTAACCTTGCTATTATCACTATTTAAGAAAGTTTTTAAACAATTGTTTCTTTTATAAACAAACAAGGGCTTCTCACCTAAAGATTTTACTAAATCAGCATTTCTCTTTATAATACTTCAGTTATTGGTGACAATATTCCTTATAGCATAACTATCAACTGACATTTCCAAATTACAAACTAAACTGCTAGATATATTATCTAAATTAGTACCTTGATGATTCTCAGAATTTTTGAAATGTTGCATCAATAAAGGTAAAACATGAGTATCCCTTTTCTTTAAAATCTCTTCTACATTAGAAACTAGTAGATCTATTTTATACCCATGCTGCCAAAAAAGTGAGGTAATAAAAATTAGTTCTTGTTTAAAGACTTCATTTTTGGTAGTCAGTTTGGATGCTCATATAAATTGTCCCCCTAGGTATATTACTTGCCAACATTACAAAAACATGTTTGTTTTATGGGCTTGAACAGCTACCCATGGATATGATTGGGGGTGATGATAAGAATGACTTAGAAAAAAGAGAAACATCATGGCAAATTAAATTGATAGCTGATAAATACCCAGGTTTAAATGGGGTTAGTAACATAAAATGTTTTTTTTTTAAGATCATAGACGTAAAGTCAAATCTGATGACGTTAACTGTAGTTAGCTGTGTTTTTAAATTTAGGTTGTAAATTTAGGTGTTAACTTAATTTATTTTATTAATTACTAATTATTCTATTAGTTGTAAATTGTACTGAATGGTATTTAAAAGGAGTGTATTTGTGGATAATTTGTTTTTTCTGATGAAGTCCTGTTGGATGAAAAGGGGAGAAATAAAGTGTGTACTCTTAAAATCTTTCAACATTGTTCCATTAGTTTTCAATCTAGTTTGTGGTTATTTCAGTTTATAGTCTTGCATTTACCATGTATATCAGTTTTTGTTTTTAATTCTGAGTTCTGATGGTGACCGGAGTGGATAATACCTTGTTGGATCTTACTAACTATGTTACTCCTGAGACGCAGGAGAAGAACATTAACAAGCTGCAGAATTGTCTTGAGTGAGTTACAAAAATCACTGAACTTATTGATGGGGCAAGTTGAGAGTTTGAAAGGAGGTACCTCAAAGAATGCAACTGAAGTTTCTAAGAGAAGTGAGACAGTTGTTGATGAGAAGGAATGCAGTTCTCCTAAAGTAATGTCCACAAATAGGTCCAATCTATTTAAGGATGTAGCCTCAGTTTCTTCAAATCAATGCAACCCGTTTTTTTGAGAGCCAATTTCGGGTTGTGGCCATTATCGAAAAGGAAGAACTGAAAAGTAAGCTAGATGAACTTGAAAAGCTCATGAGAAAATATAAAGTTAGAAAATTTTTATTTTGAACAATGTATAGCTCTTCGTATTGTGCCTAAGGAACTTAGATTTTTTTTAAGCTCCCTAATGGTATTACTGAAGGGCATCTTTTATATGTGGAACTGGTAGACTTTTTTAATAAGATGGGAATGGACTTTTAAGAATTCTGATTAAACATAATGAACAAACAATGGGGAAGTGAAAAAATGTTATTCTAAATACGGATGAGCAGATCTTAGTGAAGTTGCGGACAGTCAAAAAAATGAACACTGAGTATGAGTCAGTATTTAGTTCTATGGAGAGATTTGAAAGAACTGTTGTTGCCTGCAAGCAAACGAAGTTAGGGAATCCTATGAATTAGGGCAAGTTTTTCCTTTAAAAGGCTTCCCTGTTAATGTTAATGAGAATCCCCCTGCAAAACCAGCTTTTGTTGACCGTTCTGATAGAGGAGGTTCTTCCTCATTAAGACAGAGAGGAGGTATTGGCATGAATATGTGACCAAAAGCTGAATGTGCCTCTTTGAATCCTCCAGTTTGGGGTACCAGTCCTATAGGAGAAGGAGACTTTACGGA
Organism: Protopterus annectens; assembly: GCF_019279795.1. Classification (NCBI taxonomy): domain Eukaryota; kingdom Metazoa; phylum Chordata; order Ceratodontiformes; family Protopteridae; genus Protopterus; species Protopterus annectens. The sequence goes on along the minus strand of NC_056730.1, from coordinate 1,120,362,338 downwards.
TACACTTGAAGAATTGCCGTTTTATCCAGCAAATGAAAATCTAGCCGATAACACTTCTTCAGTTTCAAAAAACTTGGCGTTCTTAGTCGAAGAGAGGCAGACACAACGCAACTGAACAAGAACCAAGAACTTGAGAAAGAAGGACTAGTAGTAAATTATAATGTGAGTGAATATTGTAAAATGTTTAATTTATCTAGTTTTCATTTAAATGGCACACATTTGAAAGTTCTACATTTGGGGTTAAACTATGCGCCTTCACGGAGTGCTAATACTGTAAAGACAATAATAGATTTAAAGTGCTTTACAAGGAAACTCAATTTGAATTTATGTGGTGACTTAAGGTTGAATGAATTTTGAAAGCCTTTGAAAAGAGTTGTGAAAAGGATATTAGGAATTTATTAGGTGGAAAAATCGATAATAGTCATTGTTTTTATAATTTAAACAATGTTGAATGAAAAGCATTATGTGAAATTAAGAGTATGCATGGGGTGAGAGTTATGAAAGCAGACAAGGGGGGGCTGATATTAATGGATCAGAAAGACTATATTATTGCTATCGAAAATATTTTGGGTGTTGGTGCTGAATATAAACACGTTACTTTAAGTCATATTAATACAGGTTATAGTTTTATTAAGATGCACTTATATGAACTTTTGATGAATGGATCACTTGATTTTAAATTATATGACTTTATTAATATTAAACATCCAAAAATAGGTGTTCTGTTTGGAATACCTAAGATACATAAAAATGTTAACAATCCCCCTTTACGACCCATAGTATCTACCTCTAACTCTATAACTGGGTATTTCGTTATATTTAAATACTATTTTAAATCCCTTGGTTCAATGGTTATCATCCTATTTAAAAGATTCTTGGAATTTTTTGTTTCATATTACACAGTTTCACAAAAATTTTGTTTATGACAATTGTTAAAATTTTATAATGTTTACAGTGGATGTTTCTTCCTTGCTTACCTGTATTTCTTGGAATGAAGGAATAGAGTTTATTAGGTTTTATTCAGGGAAGTTTACTACATATTCAAATTCAGATGTTAATTTATATTGTTCCTTGTTAGAAGTACTTTTGGAGCACAATTTTTTTTTTATTTAATGGAAAGTATTTTCAACAGGACATTGCAATGGGGTCTGCTGTAGCTCCAGCCTTTGCGAATTTAGTGTTAGGGTGGTGGGAAAATTAACTACTGCCCACTGTTATTCAATTTGATAGTGTAATATTTTATAAAAGACTTGCTGATGATTTGTTTTTCATTTTCATTTAGAAGTACTTTTTTAACACAATTATTTTTTATTTAATGGAAAGTATTTTCAACAGTTAAAGGACATTGTGATGGGGTCTGCTGTAGCTCCAGCCTTTGCGAATTTAGTGTTAGGGTGGTGGGAAAATGAACTACTGCCCACTGTTATTCAATTTGATAGTGTAATATTTTATAAAAGATTTGCTGATGATTTTTTTTTTTATTTTCAAGGGTACTGATGCAGACTGTATGTCTTTTATTCAGTCTTAATGCTAATACTGTGTTTTTGACATTCTGTTTAGGAGATATAGGTTTAACTGTTAATTTTTTAGATATTACTCTAGAATGGGATTTATTAAATTCCTGTTTGCATAGTAGTGTTTATAGAAATTCCAAAAGATGTAACGTTTTTATTAAAGCACCAAATTAATTTGGTGCTTTAATAAAAACGTTACATCTTTTGGAATTACTCGCTTTCTTCCTGGACATTGTTTTTTCTTAGTGTTTATAGAAAGAATACTTTTGCTTATCAATGTTTACATTTTAATAGTAATCACTTATTTTTTATAAAGAAATAATATACCTAGGGGACAATTTATATGAGCATCCAGACTGATTACCAAAGACAAAGTCTTTAAACAAGAACTGAGTTTTATTACCTCACATTTTTTGCAGCATTGGTATAAAACACATCTACTAGTTTCTAATGCAGAAGAGATTCTAAATCAAAAGAATACTAATTTTTTACCTTTATTGAGGCAAAATTCTGAAAATTCCGAGAATCGTTAGGGTACTAATTTAGATAATATATCTAGTAGTTTAGTTTGTAATTTAGAAATGTCAGTTGATAGTTATGCTATAAGGAATATTGTCAAGAAGTAAAAAGAAGCACCAAGTGGGCTGGTCAATCCAATGCAATAAAATGTCCAAAAATGATGACCAAATGCAGCAAGCTAAAAGAACTTCCTTTATTCCAACAAATAGCACTAAGTCACATATTAAATCTAAGTTTAGATGTTTCAATTCAATATGAGCATCTATATATTTCCTAATCATCTCTATTCCTAAGTAATTGGGAATACAAGTAAATAAGGAATTAACATTGTGTGACCAGGTAGCAAGTAGCTGCTGCCCCCTGCTGAAACTATTGGGTGCAATGGTGGTCTTAATATATCTTTGTGAATTTTTGGGACTCCATAAATAATTGGAATCACTGGTTTCTGTGTATATAAATATCTGTACTGTTATTTTGTAAGAAAGTTGTTTACATATAATTCCTCTAGTTTATTAGCAACTATCTGTTGAATATATATGACATCAGTTCTTCTTATGCATGCATAGTCCTTAGTGTGTAACATAGCTAGCATTGTATTTTCATAATAATCTTGATCAAGTACAACTATCCCCCCTCCCTTGTCACCTGATTTTATACTGATTTGGTCATTCTGTTCTAGAGATTCTATAGTTCTATATTTCATTTCAATTAAGTTATAGAAGCATTTTTTATGTTTCTCATGGAAAAGTGTGTGTATATATATATATATATATATATATATATATATATATATATATATATATATCTTTTTCAACCATTGTTTTAAGCATGTCAATAACTGAGTTTTGTGGGGGTACAAAAGTCCTACTTCTATAATACTTGCTACTTGTAACATTAGATTCTTTCACTTGCATAGAGGAAAAATCACATTTAAATGCAATTTAGGTGTAAACAGTTTAAAATCTGTAAGTGTTTTTGAAATATCCATACTGGTTGCTGGTACAAAAGTTAAGCCTCGGTTTAACACTGCTATTTCACTTTCAGTTAGCTGACATTGTGATATATTAAAAACACTGTTTTCATTATTAATACCTGTTTAAAAATGTTCTAACTGATCTGGCTGCTTCTCTTCCGTTCTCGTTGACTGTATGAACGTTTGCGCTTCAGTGGTAATGGAAACGGTTCTTCTCTGTGTAACAAAAAATTAGAGGCATTCAAATTGAGTGGCATGGTTGTATCTACAAGATCCAAAGCAGATACTCGATTAGCATCACCTGATGTACGCTCACCAGATGCTAATACCATATTGTTACAATAATGGTAACAGATGTATTTATTACACATTTCAGTTCTGATTCTAAGTATTTAGCTATAGCTTCTGTTGCCCAGCCCCCTGCTGAAACTATGGGGCGCAATGGTGGTCTTAACATATCTTTGTGAATTTTGAAAAAAAGGCAATGTGTTCTTTTGGCCGAGAAAGCAGACCCAAAATGATTGATTGGTTAGATAATTAACCAGTATTAATTAAGCAATTAATTTCATTCTTCTTGGCAAGTAAACAGAAACCAGTACTCATGAGAACAACAGTTTCTGAACACTACGAGAGTATCTCAAACACATACACATGCACACACATGCAAAACTCAAACCTAACCCTACAGAAAAAACAATGATTTTTTTGTATTTATAAAGTATAATTACCTTTTTAGGTATCTTATGGTATATAAGAAAATTCATCATTGTTTTTTCTGTAGGGTTAGGGTTTGAGTTTTGCATGTGGGTGCATGTGTGTGTGTTTGAGATACTCACGTAGTGTTCAGAAACTGTTGTTCTCATGAGTACTGGTTTCTATTTATTTGCCAAGAAGAATTAAATGAATTGATTAATTAATACTGGTTAATTATCTAACCAATCAACTGTTTCAAACTGACTACTTAAGGGCACCCGCCCAATGCTTTACTTATCTGAAGAAGTTACAGTATTTACTGTGATGAAACGTGCTTCATTTTGGAATAAACTGCTTGTTTTTCCATTCTGCGTTTGGTGCCTTCCTTTCTGCAACCAGTTTTTGGAGTTTTGCTTTCTTTCACCAGCTTGTCTAGACCCAAAATGATCATAAGAAGAACCGAGAGTCATCAGCCAGTCAAAATCCATTGAGTGAAGCAAGAGACATCACAACTAGAGTGCAGGAAGGAGAGAAAGGAACTGAGCATGCCTGTAACACAATGGAGACTGCAATGAGTATGGTATTAGCATCTGGTGAGCATACATCAGTTGATGCTAATCGAGTATCTGCTTTGGATCTTGTAGATACAACCATGCCACTCAATTTGCATGCCTCTAATTTTTTGTTACACAGAGAAGAGCCGTTTCCATTACGACTGATGCGCAAACGTTCATACAGTCAACGAGAACGGAAGAGAAGCAGCCAGATCAGTTAGAACATTTTTAAACAGGTATTAATAATCAAAACAGTGTTTTTAATATATCACAATGTCAGCTAACTGAAAGTGAAATAGCAGTGTTAAACCAAGGCTTAACTTTTGTACCAACAACCAGTATGGATATTTCAAAAACACTTACAGATTTTAAACTGTTTACACGTACATTGCATTTAAATGTGTTTTTTTTCCTCTATGCAAGTGAAATAATCTAATGTTACAAGTAGCAAGTATTATAGAAGTAGCACCTTTGTACCCCCACAAAACCCAGTTATTAACATGTTTGAAAAAATGGTTGAAAAGGATATATATACACTTTTCCATGAGAAACATAAAAAATGCTTCTATAACTTAAATGAAGTGGAATGACCAAATCATTATAAAACCAGCTGACAAGGGAGGGGGAATAGTTGTACTTGATAAAGATTATTATAAAAATACAATTCTAGCTATGTTAAACACTAATGACTATGCATGCATAAGAAGAACTGATGTCATATATATTCAACAGATAGTTGCTAATAATTTAAAGGAATTATATGAAAACAACTTGCTTACAGAACAACAGTATAGATATTTATATAGAGAGAAACCAGTGATTCCAGTTATTTATGGAGTCCCAAAAATTTACAAAGATATGTTAAGGCCACCATTGCACCCCATAGTTTCAGCAGGGGGCTGGGTAATAGAAGCTATATCTAAATGCTTAGAATCAGAACTGAAATGTGCATTAAATACATCTGTTACCATTATCAAGGATAGCGCAGGGTTTCTAAAGGAATTATTTGAATGGAATGAAAATAATTTAGCAGCTACTTGCTACCTGGTCACACTTGATGTTAATTCCTTATTTACTTGCATTCCCAATGACTTAGGAATAGAGATGATTAGGAAATATATAGATGTTCATATCGAACTGAAACATCTAAAATTAGATTTAATATGTGGCTTAGTGCTATTTGTTGGAATAAAGGAAGTTCTTTTAGCTTGCTGCATTTGGTCATCATTTTTGGACATAAGGAATATTGTCAACAATAACTGGTGTATTATAAAGGGAAATACCGATTTAGTAAAATCTTTAGGTGAAAAGCCCTTGTTTGTTTATAAAAGAAACAATTGTTTAAAACTTTATTAAATAGTGGTAGTAGTAAGGTTAAAATACCGGGTCTATGTTATATTCTCGAAAGCTGACAATGTCAAATCTGACATTGTCGACATGAGAATATTGAACGCTCAGAATCTCGAGCGTGTAAATGGAAATCTCCGTAAGGGGAGATTTCCGTTTACTGCAATGTAGTGCGGTCTCAGAGTTGGTATATTTAAGTAGTGGTGGTGTGTGTGTGTGGGGGGGGGGTGCAGGCCCTGTTAGGGTACTTTTTTCTTTCTTTTTTTTGTCTTTTTATAAGGTCGATGTCTGAAGACATTGACCATATGTTGTTCGAGGTTTTCAAACATCGATCTTATAATATAGACCCTAAAATACCACATACAGAAAAAAATAAATGGGACTTATAAATGTGTTTTTTGCACATCGTGCAGGTTCATTTATGAAGGATCATATTTATTGTTATCCCTCTTGAATTTAAATGTATTTAGTAGTTGCAGATTTGATTGTAATACACTAATGTAAACAACTCCTGTGCTATGTTCAAGGTGTCCAGCATTTTATATTGGAATGACAACACGAGCATTACACATGAGAATAAAAGAGCATGTTCGGGCTATTAGAAATAAAAATCTTGATAATGCCCTTTTTAGGCATCATATTACTTGCCAATATTACAAAAGATTTTTGTTTTATGTGCGTGAACAGCTACCCATGGATATGAGAGGGGTGATTATAAGAATGATTTAGAAAAAAAGAGAAACATCATGGCAAATTAAATTGATAACTGATGAATACCCAGGTTTAAATGGGGTTATTAACATAAAATATTTTTTTAAAAGATCATAGACTTAAAGTTAAATCTGATGATGTTAACAGTAGTTAGCTATGTTTTTAAATTTAGGTTGCAAATTTAGGTATTAATTTATTGTATTAAATACTCATTAGTCCATTAGTTGTTGTAAATTGTACTGAATGGTATTTAAAGGGAAGGGAGTGTATTTGTGGGTAATTTGTTGTTTCTGAAGAATTCATGTTGGATGAAAAGCAAATAAATCAAGTATGCACGCTTAAAATCTTTGAGCATTATTCCCTTGGTTTTCTAGTTCATGGTTATTTCAGTTTATACTTCTGGAAATACTGCTTGTTTTCCTAATTACAAATAAACAACTAGCAATATTTCCAGTATAGTGAGATATAAGCCAGCACTGGTAGTGCATTTTCCTGTCTTCCACACTGGTGTTTCACACCATATACCTCAATAACATGTAGGGATCTCATATATGAAAAAAAATTAACATAAATTTGAAAATATGAATAATAAATGGCAAATAAAGATTAATTTCACCACTTCAGGACATCCTAGGCTAACACTTTTAGTGTAATTTTGTTAATAACGCCTTGTCTTTTGTAATACTGCCTGTTATTAGTTGCATGTTACTTAGTTTAAAAAGCCAGACCCAAAAAAGTTCTGGACATCATAACAGTGTATGAATGTATGAACTGCAAGTATGCAAAAAAAAGGCATTTTAGGCTTGAGCTAAGGACTTTTGTACAATGTTTAGTTTTAACATACTCATGTAGAGGGGAGGGTAATACCCAGAATGAATTAAGTTTTACGATAAGAATAGCAAGCTGCAGAATTGTTTCTGTTCTGACTGTGAGACAATTAGCTTTAGCAAAAGGAGAACATTACCCTGTAGGCTATATGCTAGAGTGAGAATTATGATTTGGGCATCTTGCTATGTTAATAATGCACAGTATGATAGCAAAACTAACAAATGGTGGTGGTTTCAATACTTAACTGTTTTTACAACTTCCTACTATGCCATATTTATGTTACATGTAATCTTCTTTGGGATTACATCAGTAGGCAGATCTAACCAGCAAAAACTACACCCCAGAGTACACGGTACCAATGGATTTCCAGGTGCATCCGCATGACTGTGGATCAATGATTGTATCTTGTTTGGCTTTAGAACAGTCATTCTCCCTCCTTAAGTCCTTCCTCCATCAGATAATGAAAGTGTTTCTGTAAAAAGCTGGATAGTTTCTGCCTTAAAAGTCCTATTATTCAACTTTTTTCTTCTTTCTTTTTTACACTTTCACATTAACAATTATGTTTCTATTAAGCTCTCCATTCCACTAATATCACTGTGGAAAGAAATTCCCCTGCATGAATGAATATATCAATGCTACTGTTTGCTGCTTAGCATTAGACAGTGTCCCTGAATGTACAGTGTGTTAGGAGCAGAATACACTGCTATCAATTGTAGCAGCAGAATACACAGCTATCAGTTGCAGAATAGAATTAAGACTTATAACAGTCTTTGGTAGTACAGTGGTTGAAGATACAATCCTATTTCATTATTAATGTTGCACTAATATTTTAGACAGTAATTCACATAGGTCTCAGCCTAAGACAATCTACAAGATAAATTACAAGGACAAACTCAGTTGCGCAGTCACTGTGGACTTCACAAAGGACTCTGACAGACATCTTCTTATCTTAAACAGATTTATACTGTGCTCCCCCAACCATTGACTGATTTAGAGACCACTTTCCTGATAAGGGATACTTTGATAAAAGGTAGGACAAGTACTTTGTGAAAATATTGAAATTTGACAAATTGGTTGTTGCACAAATGTAATATACAAAGTATAAATATAAAAAAAGTTAATATACAAAGTACTAGCGGCCACTGTTGTCATGGAGTGAGCTTTATGAGTCATTGGCTGATTTTATTACAAGATTATATGATCATAATAAAATTAAATCCTTACCCTACCCTTTTACACTCCCAATCAATAATATGAATTTAACCATTCCCTTTATCATAGCCATTACTTAGGAATCAGTCTTGACCCACAGTTGAATTTTCTTCAACATATAAACACAACTAAAGTTAAATTTAACAAATTCATTTTCTGGGCCAGAAAGACTTCTCACTGTCCCAACCCAGCTAGAATATGGTCTGCCAATAACAGTTTCCAAGAAAAAACTGGAAGTCTTACAAACTACATCAGTGTAGGTATGCTGGTTCATAATCCCCCAAAGTGGGAGCATTACTGTGATATCCTAACAGAAGTTAGGCTGCTGCCACTAAAATGAAGGAGCACAACTTTTACTAGGCTCACTCCTACTTAATTTTAGACATTTCAAATCCATTCCATTTCTTGACAGCTGTGTTATTATCATGAACACCATCTGCCATCTTAGATCTCTCCTCCTCTCTGGTCCTTACCTACAAACCCCTCACAATAATTCACATTGTCCCAACAATTCTTTTTCATTCACTTTCTCTAAGCTATGGGAAGCATTACCCTCAACTTAAAAGGGCTGCATTCATACCTCACATTTCATTCTGAATTAAAAAAAAATCCAAAAGAAAGCTAAATGTACCTATTTTCAAAACAGGCCAATTACATAATTATAATATCTGTTCTATAATGTTACCTTGTTTATCAAACTCAACTTTATCCTCTTTCTGGTCAATTTCTCCATTATTTCCTAGTTTCCTCCACTATATCTCCTCTCTCAATGCCACACTATAAATCAATTTTTACTTCAAATATTGTAAAAATTGTAAATGTTTGTACACTTACCATTTCTTGCTTGTGAACAATTCCTCATGCAAACAGTACTCAGGCTTTACTATAAATTACAATTTTAATAATAAAATGATACTATCACCAAGATTTGAACTACTTACTTTAGTACATTGATTTTACTGTAGTGTGGATGGTTTACTATCCCGTTCCTGACTGTTCACTTAAGTATTTATTATTATTTTTTATTTATAACCACCAGGCTGGCCTTAAAGTGATTCACTTGGAACAGTGCACTACACAGGCAAACTAATTTTAAATAAATATAGTGAACCTGATTCCACTTTGATGAAGCAAAATGTATACAGTCTGAGAGACATCTGAATACAGTGACCTTGGATACATGGTTTCTCTTTAGGGGACATAGGAGATAAAGACTTGGTCACTCTTCTATTGTACTACTAGTATAGAATCTCAGTATCAGTTGATGCCATGGCAGAGAGGGATAAAGCCCTAATTATGTGCCAGATGACCTCAGTTCAGTTAGTGGCCTGGATGTCTGAGGCATTTGTCTAGCCATTCCCTGCAAGGAGTTGTGGTCCATAGAGAATAGCAGCCCTCAGATGTAAACAGGTGAATGCAGGAGTTGTAGAGGAACCAAGAGGGGAAGTCCTAAATGAAAAAAAAAATAAATGAAAAAAAAAAACAACTGGAAACCGTCAATGACATAATCCACCAGGATCTCCTTAGTTTCTGTTCTGGCCTCAGCCTTACAACAAACATAGTCCTGAGACTGTTGGAGAGGCTGATAGATCCAGTGATGGTCAAGAGCACTGGGATAAGGAAGAATGAATGAAGCAGAAGGGGAATCAAAAATATGGAATCGTAACATCATGAGGATATCTGTGGCAATGCAGAAGACATACTAGTTTGGTAACTGGGGAAGAAGACTATTAAACCGATTGACTGGTTTCTGTCACAACTTTGGACATGGATGACAGTTTGGTTTAAGTACCATGATTTTCTTATGAAAGATGAGATATGGGCTCTTTGACTGAAGAGGTTTGAAGCCATGAAACCCTTCCAGTGTGATCTCTACTTGGAAAATAGCTTTCCATTATCGCCATCATCATCATCATCAACCCTCTGGTTCCTGTTTTTGTACATGTTGGGGTGTTATGTTAACTGCCACCATCTCTCTCAATTCAATGCTACACTCCAGCCACCTCTGTACCATCATGTCACCCACTTCCATGCTCCATCCTGTCAGTGAACTTACACTGACTATAGCAATTCTTAGTTCATGTTTGGCAGGTTGATTGGTTTTACATCCAACTTTCACTCAACAGAGGTATCCCAGGTAACCCAGACTGGACAACTAGACACCGGCCAGCCATTGACCCAGAGCTGCTGGACTTTATGGCAGGCATTCACTGGCCAATTGGGGCACATGCATCCCTCCCACTGCTAGCATGGCTCCATGGTGTAGGATGGAGTAGGCTGGGTCCTCATCCCACTTATCATTGGTAACTACTCATGCCATTTTGGTGACATTAGTCCACATGACCGAATCACCATTGAGTGGCTAGCCCTACCACGGTTTCAAGTCTGTGATCCATGTTCTCCTATATTGAGGATACTGTGCACCACAGTAGATGTCCAAAGCGGTTGGTCAATACAAATCTTTCCCCTATAGCGCACCATGTAGAGTCTGTGCTGCTGCCCACAGCTCCATTCAGTGGTGAGTTTGAGATGCAAACACGTAGCATGTTTTTTTCAGAGGTGGGAGGAACTCAAAGAGACACACAGAGAACATGTAAACTCCAAACAGGCATTGGTCGAAGGTCAGAATTGAACCTTGTACCTTGTGCATGGTAAGTGAAGACCTTAACCATTTTGCCATCTGGTCTCTTCCATGACAGGTACTTGTGGTCTGCCTTCAATACTACCTTAAATGACAGTATTATTACAAGTTATTAGATGAAGTACAAGTTTCATAGAGGCAACAGGTCTCTAATCAGAGGCTTCTGGTAAAATATATCTTTGAGAAAGAACTTGCTGACTCGTGGCTCGAAAGGATGATGTGTATTGGCATATGTGGAAATTAAAAAGGGCAACTGGATGTAAGTTTTTGGTGGAATAGCTGAGCCCCTCTTCAAATAGCTCTTCCAAATGTTGCAGAATCTGGCCTACAGATGCTGATTTAGGATCCATTCCTCTCTGAAAATCATTGCTGACAAATATGCTCAACATATGCATGTGTCTTCCTGGTAGAGGAATTTTGTGAAGAGATCATTATCTTCCTTGGAATCCAAACTTTATCTATAGTAACTAGAACTGGATATATGGGAGCCGAGTGGCATGATGGGAGAGGGGGTGGGTGGGAGTGCACAGCCAACAGAGTTCAAGGTGCTGAGTGGTCTTAACATCTGTGATATATGTTCCTACACATTAATGAAGGGGGTCCACTTCTTACCAGATCAATCAGTTCTCACTCATACATGAACCAGCTGTACTGGATGTGTGTCTTTCCAAGTAAATTAATCAAATTTTCCTGATTTATATAGCTATGCCTTTTTTAAAGGTACCAAGGTAAGGGCCTGTAGCCTGGCTTTGTAGTGCAGAAAATGGAGGAGTGAAGGAGCCAGACAGGGAAGGACAGGAATGAATGAACATAACTAACTCACTTCTCTCGAGGGAGGGGGGGTTACATGCACTTGGAGGCAAACAGGGCACTGCAATCTCGCTGGTGATAACCATAGTGACCCCTACTCCTGCCATGGGGGTGGGGTGGGGGAGCAGGTTACTTGGAGGAAATTACTTTGGCAGGACACCCACCATGCACTTCCCCAGTGCCTCTCGGAGTATGAGTGCTTAGGGCTGTTGAGTATAACCGAAAAAGGCCTCAAACGACTGCTAATGTCTGCCATAATGATTCAGAGACAGCTCTGCCATGAAGTTGCAACAGTGTCTGTGCTAGTTGCTAATGAGGCATTCCAGGGCAGATGCATATGCTAATTAGCCATGTGTTCTCCCTCAGATCTACCTGCAGTAAGGCATTTACACAGATGTGTAATTCAGAGAATTGCTCAGCTGCAAAAATTAGCATGGCCAGTCCTGACCACTCATACAATGGCCGTGTTCATACATCATGACATCATGATAGAGGTAAGTGCTGGGAAGTTTAGCAGTCAGGTACCATTGGTGTGTTTGTGTGTGTGTGTGTGTGTGTGTGTGTGTGTGTGTGTGTGTGTGTGTGTGTGTGTGTGTGTGCCGCATGCCCGCGTACATGCATGTATACTACCCACCAGGGATAACTCTAACCATGTGGGTAGGGTGGACACTTGCTATCAGGGATCACTCTAATTACATGTACTGAGGAAAACACTAGACCTTGAAGAACTTGTCATGCCTTAATGGCACTTAAGCAAAATGAAGATGAAAGGAAAACACTAGACACCAGGGAGGGCACTGAAGACATTAACTGAGGGGAGCACTAGACACCAGAGGTACTCTGTATAATGTGCCTTAAATCACTTAATTAAAAAATAAACTGTTGTGGAGATGGACTAGATACAAGGAATACTATTATAACTAGCATGCCTTAAGGGAATTCCATCCTTGTATACTCTCATATCCCACTCAGGAAATCAGTCGTGCACCACCACTAGTCATCAGGGAATGCAATGGCAAAACACCTAAAAGTTAAAAAAGAGACAACAACAAAAAAGGGAGGATTCAAACCCTACACCCTTGCCACAGACTCTACATGGTGCACTATAGGGGAAAGACCTCATAATTAACCCACTGTGCTAAATGATAAGTCATTGTAATAGTTTTCTTTGACACATTTAAGATCTAGGGCCTTATTCACTACCCTTAACAATTCGTGAAAAGAGAGAGAAAGATGGGGAAATTAGGCATACCTCTTAACCTCATGACACAAGTAATCATGACAGAATCAACATTTCTGGTGGGACTAAATCAGGGATGGATCTGAATTATTTTTCCTACAAATTTTGAAGGTCACTAACACAGCTTTTGTACTACCATGCATTTTCTGAAGGACTGAAGTATGAAACCCTAACTCTAATGTCTGGCATTAATGACTGACTGAAATAATGATGATTTATGAGGGAGACAAAAGGAGGACATTCTCATAACACGGCAAAAGGTATGAGATATATTTGTGTGTGTGTTGTAGAGTGAATCAGGGGGTGCCTGTGTTAGCATGATGTGGTGGCTGACATTGTTAACTACTACATGGAAGTGCTGATCTATGTTTATAGTAGTTAACAGCAATTTAGAAAAATTCATATTAGCCATTAATAAGGTATGTTCTCATTGTAGCCAGTGTCGCTGAATTGAAAAATACTGCATCACTGAAAAAGGGCACTTAATGAGAGCAGTGGGGTTCTCTTTGAATCCCTGGGAAAGAAGGAATTTATTTGCTGACAATGGCTACCCTGCATACAAGCTACTGCAGGTTGCTACCATTTAGAATGCTGCAGTGTAATGCCCGCAATACTTGCATTAGTTGCACACTAACCATTACACACAGAGAGGTATATACTGCTAATTAACTGTGCGCATTACAATTAGAGCAAATAAAATATTAAACATTATTACAAAACAAAGATGAGGACCAAATTAAGCAATTCCAATGGCATCCAGCTGAAGCCTTTCCAATTAGATGTAAAATGGGTGCCGTAGCAGAGTTCCCCCAAAATTATTTAATACTTTATGGAAGACACTACCATAGCAAGAGAACCATCATAACAGCTAGTGCAGAATGCAGAATCAGATTCAATTAATAGCAGGCCTGTGGGGGAAAAAAAAAAACATGGGAGATTGTCAAAGTATTTAGCTCTCATAGAGCCCACATGTTATATGGAAAATTCAATTATTGCCTGCATGCGAATCAAAACCACGAGAATAATAGAGTCACACACAGACATTTGAAGTCCATTTCTGATTCCTGTTTTCTGATATTTTTGCTGTTTTTTGAAATGTTACTACTCTGGTAACAGGCGTTTGGAATTTTTGCATTTATTTATGTACATGAACCGCAGGACTGGATGCACATTTTAACAGGGAAAGTAACCAAAAGCTCCTGACTTACATTACAGGGGTACCTTTTTCCTAGGGATACATTTGACATTGATAACTTAATGAATGCTATTCACAATGTTTGATACTTGAGTTTATCCAAGAAAAGCAATAAGAGTTTATAAGCCACAAATAAAAAGTTAACCTACAACTAAGGTGGAACAAATCAAGCAGATGAATCGTTTTCTAAAGAAGTCAACTACTATCTGTTAAGAAAAAGGACAGAAAACTACTAGCTGAAGTCCAGCGAGCCCCATAAACATATAATTAGGTCTGTCTGACTAGTTTATTAATTTCATTATTTCAGAATGTTTAAATTCTCAGGAAACAAAAACATGAATTAAGATAAAATTATGTACCTAGTAGTGACTAAGCCCAGCATATCCTTTCTGACTCCATCCACAACATGAAGCTGCATTAATGTTGATATGATATCATGGCAATGACTGCAGCCACCAGAGAGCTACACAGCATTATGTGTCCTTTCTAACTGTACACAATATACTATCCTACTGATGGTGTGGGCAATGACTGCAGCCACCAGATAGCTACACAGCATCACATATCCTTTGCATCTACCCTTTTTAACTGCACACAAGATACTATACTACTGATGGTGTGGGCAATGACTGCAGCCACCAGATAGCTACACAGCATCACATGCCATTTCTACCTCTACACAAGATACTATACTACTGATGGTGTGGGCAATGACTGCAGCCACCAGATAGCTACACAGCATCACATGCCATTTCTACCTCTACACAAGATACTATACTACTGATGGTGTGGGCAATGACTGTTGTCACCTAAAATCTTGTTGTCTAGTCTTTCTGGCCCTCATAGAACCATGTGAAATGGAGGAATAGGAGGAAACCTCATGTATGATAGAAGGGATCTGAATTCAAACATCTTATTGATGTGACTGGCTCTTGCTTTAGCTACCATGTTCTCTCAGGGATCCTCTGTGTAACTCCATGAGCTAATTTGCAGGCATGTAAGGTAAGCATTTGTTTCACCTTGGGCCCTGTGAATATCATTCCTGAGTTAGCCATCACTTCACTCAGCCACCATCTGATCACACTTGCAATTCTAGTGTCTGTTAGTTTGATTATTTCAGTGAACTCACCAACATGGAAGATTTAGAACTTGGCATACTAACACCTCTTTTGGACCGCTGTTGTGGAATGCATCATAGATGGCACAATTCTGTGCTATTTGTCCTATCTGAGTTGAGTAGTTGATAATCCGGCCCCAAACATTTTGCTGTTTTGTTGTATGTACTTTGTAATTCAAAGATATGGTTCATGGATTCACTTAAACATTTGTTTTAACAACTGACTGGGAACTAATATTTTGTCATCTATGAACCAAATACCTTGGGCATAACTAATTTCTTCCTTGAAAGAAAAATAAGGCTGAATTTCTTTCTTTACAAATTTTTTTCAGCTCATGTTTTACTGAAATGTCTTTAAGTAACTGCATTTTTAAAGCAGCATGATAAATTAATCTACTTTATCATTATTAACTCTGGTATTACCCAAATAATTTCATGTTCTTTTAACTTCATCCATCTCTAGTTAATATATTCTACACAATGCAGCCATGTCTACGTAATTCCCTGGTGAATTTCCGATCATACTCTGTAGATTAAGTAACATCCTCTGGAGTCAGGGAAGTGCCTTGAGCTAGGACTTTCTGAATATGCTTTTCAAGAGCTGTGGTCTGTCTTCATCTGAATTCATTAGCTATACATGTATGCACAGAATTTCTTATATCCACACACTATTGCTAGCAGTTCTATATCCATGAATATATTTTTGCATCTGCAACTGCTGAAGATCACCTTTTAAATGCTGTATTTTCTCATAGAATTATAGTCCCTAAGCCATTCTAGGATCTGTTTACAAAACAACTAGCATATTTACATCATAGTACATTATTTAATGCTAGAGCATCTGTGATTATTATTATTAGTTCAGAAGTCTTGTCAGGCTTATGCATGGACATTGTTTTACAGAATAACTTTTTTCTTTTGTGAGGAAATATTTCAAACAAATGTTTAGGGAGGCTATGGGTATTTCTTGTGCTTCTATTTTTGCCAATGTGGTTTTGGATATTTGGGAACATTTATTTGTTGAGAACTGTCAGCATAAGGAATGGGTAAAGTCTAGTTTCATTTTTTGGGCAAAGTTTTTATTATATGGAGTGGTGGATTTGGAAGACTTTGATTTTTTTTCTTTGGAATATTTGGGAAACTCATATGATTTCCTATAAGTGGAGAACTAGAGAAACTTTTTCTGACTTTTTCTAATCTGACTTATGCCTGACCTACAAGCTATTGTCTGATCCAGCACTGAAGAAAATGTTACATATTCTCAAGAAGAATTATACAAGGGTTATGCATTGTATGGACCTGAACCTTATTTATAACTCTAACAAAACTTGCTGGAGAGACAGATTCATATCTTAAAGGCTACCTCATCTACGTAACAAACGTCCCATCTTCATAAAACAAAGCCTAGCACTCTGTCTCTCTTCAAAAACAATTTGGATAAATGGATGAGGAACAGTAAATTCATTCCCAGGATACTGCCCATGTCCCTTGAGGACAGAGACAATCTGCAAAATAACTCAGGGCTCCAACACCTAAAGACCCATTACCCTGATACTTCCCAATCCCATATCTGGGGAATTAAGACATAATATTGTCATATCCTGGGTATTATTGGCTAAGTATGTAAATGTTCTTGTGCAATTAGCTTAGTAATCATCTATGAACCAATATTTATATTTTCTAGTGCACATGAGTCAAAAGGTTGTTGTGAAGGGGCAACTCATATGATTATCTAGAATGATTTCCCATGATGTCATGTTTCAGGATGAATGTAAAAACCTAGGTTTATGGTCAGGTAATGAGAAATTTAATGAGGACTCATTCTATAGAAATTATATGTTTGCTCCAGTTTTAAAAAATATGGTTACTCACAGAGAACTATGGATACAGGAACTTGACTAAATCTATGGTTAACAAGGTGTCAACGAAATAATGCTAACAAACTGGAAGCACTTATTTAATGAGGAACCCTTTATTAGCAAACAAGGCTTAAAGGCTATTTTTATTAATAACATACTGAAAAGCTGCCGAAAAAAAACGGACCAAATTCAAGTTCCAAAACAAATTCAATGTTGTACAAAGGCACCAAATCAGCATTCGAGTCAAACCAATTCCAAGAAAGTTTATTGAATAAGTGCTTTTGTTCTTCCCACAAGAACTTCATCAGATCTGATGAACAAAAGCACTTATTCAATAAACTTTCTTGGAATTGGTTCAACTTGAATGCTGATTTGGTGCCTTTGTACAACATTGAATTTGTTTTGGAGCTTGAACTTGGTCCGTTTTTTCAGCAGCTTTTCAGTGTGTTGTGGTGTTTATTGTTTCCTGTCTGCTTTTGGATTATTTTTATTAATAAGTCTAGTCGTAATATAGGGAGTGTCTTGGAGAATCATGGCAATAACTTTGATTCAAAAGGCAGTATGCACACAGTGGCCAATGCACCCATGAAGATTTGTTCAGGAAGGCCCAGATATTACCATTTTTGATTTTGCAGGGGTAATTTCCTGTCTGAATAGATATAACTGTGCTTGATGCTCACTGTGTGATACACTATATATAAGGAAAACAGAACAGTTCTTTATTGTTGAAAATGTCAATAAAGATTGATGACGAGGTGAGTGGGAAAATGTCTCATTATACTAGGAACTGGTTTGGCAGATCAAATAACATCCTATAGTATACCTTGGTTTGAATGAATCTATATCTATTGGTTTTATTTTGAAAATGAAAGCCAGTAGGCAGTAATATTAATAAGTGAGATTTCCCACCACTTGGAGAGTTATTTAAACAGTGTTTTTTTTTTGTTTGTTGTCATTTTCATGAAGTTCTAGTGGAAAATCGACCAAATCACTCAATAAACTACTTTGGTGGTTCTACTGGTTGACTTCCTGCATATACTAATTTATTAGGAGTATTGATGCAGTCTGTGGCAGGGAAGGTACACCATGCATGCACCTAGATGGGGCATACCATATATTCATCCTGATGAATGCCATAGGCTAGGATATGGCCAATGCCAATGACTAGGGATGACAGACTGAGTTCCCATAGATGACAGTGATCACATCTCAACAATGATCTGTCTAGTATGACTTTGGACAATCTGCGTCCAGCCTCCTTGCACCCAGACTCTCCCATAGCCACGAGATGCAGGCCCTTTGGAAGCAGATAGGCAGGCAGTTGCAGTGTGTCATGGAGTCACCGTAGAGGCAACATTTGCATTCAGCAACCTCATCAACATTACGTCATTACATGCTCCCATTTTCTGTACTCCATGTCTCTGTGCATTCGACAAACCTCATCTTGCAAGTCATAGCGTGCACTCACCATTTCCAAAATGTTGCAGGTAGCATCCATTTCTGAATGCATCACTACTCTGCACATCTACTGATTAATTGAGTGCTGCAGCCATATGACCGCTGGTTTTGGTGTTATCTTGGCTATTTACCCTCCCTACAGAGGCCTCTGAAATAGTAGATGCACATAAACTCCATCCTCTGTAGTGCTGCAGATAGTGCCACTGTGTCATTAGACCATTCTGCTTAAATGCTGCCATCATCATTAGCCACAAGTGCTTTGTTGATGTCCCTTTGTTGATATGTTGTTCTGAACCCTCCACCAGTGGGACCTGTGTAACTGGAACACAAACGACACCACTATCTACCCACACTCATATGATCTATAACCCCCCCTGTTGCATGTTTACTAAACACATATAGCATACAGCTATAGCGAATGTTGACAGACATACCTTGTCATGCAGGTTGCTGGAAGAACAGATATGTTGGTGGGCCTTGGTCAATCCTTTTCTTCAAACATACAGCTGAATGTCATGTAGTGTACTGTCATGTACAGTTCTAATTTAATGTAATCTGGTGCTTATTATAATAACAAACAAGTATTTGGCACTTGCCCAGCTTCCAGATCCAAGCCACCCCCATGGTCAATCAGTAAGTACAAAAACTCATCAGCTTCAGTAAGCTACTTCAGTGTTTGTGGCCCAGTACCATATCAGTAATGCTTCATCACACCTGTTGCAGAGAGCTATTAAGGCTGCCAACAGTATTCACATCCTGCACCAGCCTGTCAGATCTGATCCCAATAATGCTTGATCACAATCACTTTTCCCAGAGGGTATGTGTATAGGCCTGTGGTATCACTTCATTCTCTTGGTTAGTGAACTTTGCTAGGTGTTGCCTTCCTTGGACTCCTGTGGGTGAAACATATCAGTCAGTGGGTGTGTATGGTATGTTGCAGAATGCCTATAGCTATGGGCACATTGTGCACTTACTCCTATGTATGGTCTTCCTCATTTATGTACTGTAGCAATGGCCATGTTAAAGAGCTACCCCTATGTTATGGACTACCTCATTTATGTACTGCAGCAATGGCCATATCCTCCTTTACTTTATGCACCTGTTAGCAGCTTCAGTTATTGCTGTGCACAGCCTTTCTTCAATTTACCTACTGTAGCCATGCCTCAGTACATACCTGGAACCTTATATCCCTCAAGACATGGTTCCACAGCTACAGCCACAGGCAGATGGTGCAGTGCCATGCAAGTGTCATGGGTTCCCAGTTGAACATGCACCACAACCAAAACTACAAAGTCCCTCCCCAAATTCCTCTATTTCACAGTTGGAGGATATTGAGTAGCATTGCATAAAATGGAGACAATGCTTCAGATCACACTAATAAGAACCAATTTGCACAGAAGTTCTGTTAATGAATATAGCTCAATGCACAACCCAAACATGCTGGTGTTATCTGTGCAATTCACAATAACCATGGCACATATGACCAGCATTCTTCTCCATATGGTATGTGTACACCTGCAGAACCGCTTTTCAGTACTATGGCCATGACTTTGTGCTTAGGTGCAGCATAACAGGTACGCATTAGCACTGCTGTGTAGCACAACATTGCATGACATGCCACTGAGGAAAGCAAGTTTCCAGTGTGGTGCACCACACAGAGCACTTTTTTTGCATGTGACCATCATGCCTCCTCAGTCAGACAGCTCACTGTCTGAGGGGTGATCATCATTTAGGTTACCATGAGAGTTCTTTGTGCATTTGCTGGAGTCCTAGCAATGACAGAATTTTTGCTTGAATTCATGATTATATGGTAAATGGTATTTGCCTCATGGACAAAACAGTGAAAAAAAAACACTGAAATCCACTTTTTTTGCAGGGGGAAGTCCATCTGCATCCATCATGTGGAGGGAAGAACCCTATAATCCCCTAAATTATACATACCAACTCCACAGTCACACAGCAGTGGAGGCTGGGCAACACCATATCTTTAATGAAATGGCTTTCAGTGATGTAGTCATTGCACTGTTGTCAATCAGGCAAACAGCTTTCAGGGCAAACACATACCCATTTATTTATGGTTTAATCATGACCCTGCTAGTGGCATGAGCACTTGCATCACTGCAGGAACTGTCTATGCCCATCTGTTAGCAAATGTGTGCTCCTCACGTGTACCGCCAAGGGCTAACTACCATCAATGGCTTGGCTGGTCACCTCAGCATCTTCCCTGTCACTGGCTTCTTACATCGTGATGAGGCTCTGCTGTTCAGCCAAGGCACTGTCATTAGAGCAGTGGTATGAAATGGGAGGGAATCACCATCCCTCTCCTCCAGGACAGGCATGACCCCCCCCCCAATGGCATCAAGTACCTGAACCTGTATTTGAGCTCAGGTTTCTTGGGCCATAATTATGGTTTTATCCCTCTTTGCCAGAGGAGCAGGTAGAGATAACATCTTCTTCTACTTCTTCTTCAGAGAGTGCCTGCTGTGTAATCATGATGACCCATTGTGAAAGGTAGATGCCTGGTGCAAACTTGATGGAATGGTGTGTAATGTCACTGGTGTCACCAGTTCTTATGAGCAGTACATGCACTGTCACCTGTCACCGTGTCCTGCTTCATCAAAGGGAGGCATAAGTTAAGGAATAGACGCTTGGAAATTACTGTAAGCATTTTGCATTGCCTTTGTCTTGTAATATTTTAACTGTTGTACATGTACACTTAAAAGTACATATTTTATTTTCCACTGGCAGGGGAACAGGAACTGAATATTACTGGACGTCACAGAAGATGGGAGTACTAATTCTGGCAGTGAGATGTGTTTCATGCCTGTGCCAATCCACTGTACAGTTGTGGTTCTGTTTGTAACATGTGTGGGATAATTGTTCTCCCATTGTTTCATCCTTCTGCAAATTAAGTTGAGGAAGAGGAGGAAGTGAGGTCACAATGACCTAAGGCTATAGCTGCCAATGTCTTTGTCACTGGATTAGCAGTGGCAACCAGGTCTACCTCTTGGCACAGGGATCTTGGGGGTGACTGATGCTCTTCATGTATACTTATCAAGAGGATTTGCACTTTCTGGCGTGGCTAGTGAAGTCATGCAACCCAGTCCATCAGGCCACTGTGGGGACAGCCCATCCATAACATTAGCCACTTATGTCAGTGATACCTGGTTTGTTTAGTCTGGCATGTAACCATGCCATGAGCCTACCCTATCTTGCTCCTGGTGTTCCCTTCCTTGTATGTCATTGCCCATTTCCTGTTTGTTGTCCAACCCTCCACATCACCACTTGCCCACCCTCTGTAGGTTTCTGTCCATCCACTGCCCTCCCACCTTTTGTGTGTATACTGTCTGAGCCTGTATGTTTGTCTGTCTGCCACTGCTACCTGCCCTTCTCCCTCTATGCCATACACAGCCATCTCTCTCCACCTTCCCAACATACTGTTAGTTTGTAAATCTTACCAAAATGAATCTTTCCCTACAAAAAGTACTCTTCCTTCCCCACAGTTCATACCTTTTTGCTTTTATGTGTTTACCTTTTTTACTTTCCTATTTACTCTGTTTTCTCTCCATTTATATGATGAGTAGGGTTGGCACTTTGCTGTGCAGACCATTATTGGTCTATCTAATGACTGCTGTGCTACTTCCTTCTGAGAGATGAGCAGCTATGTTGTACTACATTGTATGTTTGACAATTCATTGACTCAGCTATGCTAACCTGCTTTAGTTTTGATTGCCCGTCATGTTGGTCATATGCCCTACTACAGCACTGCATATTGCCATAGCACAGTCTAATACTGTTTATCCCATTACCACTACATATCTCTTTAATTATATGGTTATTTGCTTGCTGTGCTAGCACTATTCAATCCTTATACATGACTGATTACTAGTGCATTTCTTTGTATGGCAATGTCCCCAAAAATAAGCACTATGTACCGGTCAGCACTTGTCTATGAATCCCAGCCCTTGTCTTTCTCCACAGTAGTATCTGTACTATTTGCCTATTATGTTGACTCCAACTGCTTCTTAATGACTCCTAGGTTTTAGATTCTCTTCAGTCCCTGTTTTACTTTACTTTTGAGTACTGCAGGTACTTTCACACTACATCAGGTTTAATTTTTGCATAATAATCTCTTGGAAAGCTTCCCCAGCCTGTAATCAAATCCAGATTTATTATGAAACATCAAACAGCACATGCCCAAGCATAAGAAATGTTGCAAACTAATAGCCAGCGCAGTGGTGCAGCGGTAGCATTGTCACCTCACAGCAAGAGGTTCTCTGGTTCAATTCTCAGCTGGAGTGCCTTCTGTGTGGAGTCTGTATGTCCTCCCTGCGTTTGTGTGGGTTTCCTCCCATGTTACAAAGACATGCATCTGGAGCCTTTCTCCCTGGGCCTCTGCTGACTTTGTTCCAAGTTGGACTTTCTCAGTTAACAAATAATAAATACCTCGAACACACATGATGTAAAAAATAATGTTTTTTTGGAGGTGGACAAGCCTCTCTGCACCGTCTATGTAGGGGAAAAGACTCTCCCCCCAAAGTTATATACAAACACACACACACACACACACACACACACACACACACACACACACACACACATATATATATATATATATATATATATATATATATAGCTAGATAGAGAGATACACTAACAACATAGTCATGCTCACATGAAGAAGGGGCAAATCTCCCAAAAGAAGGGAATCACTGCTGGTGCATACTTAGAAAGCAGACCAGCAGTGGTATCCTATAGGATGCAACAACTGGGGCTGTCTTGTACAACTGGCACTCAAAGAATTTCATTTCAGACACCTGTAGGTATACCAACAAATCCACATAGTCATGCAGGGTATTGCTGTGACAGCTTTGCACAGTATCTGAGATGGCCATGTAACTCATTGAATGATTTTAAGTTTTCCACTGTGAATTATTTTTACCATGCCTGGTGTTTCACAAATGTTGTTTGTCTTTTCAGCTTTTCCCAGTTAGGGGTCACCACAGCAGAACTCAAGTCCACTAATGATTGTCAGTAGATTTTTATGGTGCCAAGCTGCCAGCCCAATGCCCAAACTTCAGCAAAGGCACACCCATTCACACATGTCTTTAAAACACCACTCAACTGTGGGGAGGACATGCAGACTCCACACAGAAGGCACTCAAGCTGAGAATCAAATAGGAGAACCTCTTGCTGTGAGGCAACAACGCTACTGCTGCACCACTGTGGCTCCATACAGTCAAAAACATTGGTAGAATTGACTGATTTAAAGCCCACCTACTTGACAGAGAAAGAAAACTGAACTTTTTTTTGTACTGTGATGTCAGCGATTTTTCTGACTAAATGGTGCCACCTTGTGGCCATAGTAGGTTAATAATGTGCATGCAACTGTCTCCAGCATTTTCTGTCTACCAAAGCTTTGAAAGTATTTTCTTACAAGGCATTTCACTCTGTACCAATATCAGATTTAAATTCTACACTATGCTTATTAATTCTTAGCACTTCATTGCAACAGTCAGCTTTGTAAACCTGTCTCACTGTCCTTGCTACACTTTAGACTTTACAGTATTGATTCATATTGAAACTAGTTCATTTTTATTTTTCCTTTTTATTGCACCATTTTTGGCTCCCCACAGCTAACCATCAGCTACTGTGAGTGCCTCTCCTAATACACTGGGTCAGCCAGACCCACCTCAGCCTCTCCTAAGCTAATCCTTGACCAGTGTCTGGTGTTGGTGAAGAGTTCAAGGACCCTGGACAGCATCACACTGCTGATATGGGGCATTTTTCCTGTTTTTTCCCCAACCCAACATGTGCTCAGCAATGCCTTGTAGGCATACCCCTCAACCTGTTGCAGCAAGAAAACTGGACAAAGCCTAAAATAATAGGGGGGGGGGGGTCAAAGGTCCAAAAATAGTGTCTCCAATTTTAAATATTGCTCTTATGACCTTAGAAAGTTTCTAGAGTAACAGGATTTGTGTTAGCATGCATTTTCTGAAGGATATGAAGTCTGAAACAAATGTATATCATTATTTGATTACTTCAATCCGTACTGATTTGACAGAAAACCACAAATTTTATTAGGAGTAGGCCAACAATAAGATGCAAAAATCTGAACATTCTGTGAAAGTCTGGACAGTTGAAAGGTGTGCATGCAATGGGTGTCAGCACTGGACCTCTCCTCACTCCTTCTGCAAGGGGCTCATGTCAGAAGGATGCCCTGCCAACAACAGGTAGCACTTCACTGTTGTTTTCTTGACCTCCACCAGAGAAATGTAATGGTGAAGGTCTGCATGCTATCCTGCTTCCTTCCAGGATGGACAAAGTAGGAAAAGCTCCTGCCAGCACATGAGATGCACACACCATTAAATGACCCTGTCATTGTCGGGGTTTTATCACTCTATTCCGTGGTGTTGGCTTACTTCATACCACATGTACATTTTATAGCTTATGTTCAACATGCACATTCATTACAGCACATTTGCTTTTGCTTATACACATCTTAAACATTTTTTGTACCACAGATTCTGCAAGCTTTATTAATTGCTGGGCAGGTCTAATTTCAGCGGTGCAATCTTTTTCACTAGCCTCCATCTCAGATCTTTCTTTTTGCATTATATTACCTCATGGCTTTTTCTTTCAGTCTTTACTTTTACAATACATCTTGCTTTTATTTCTCATTTTATCCAATTATTTGTTTCTTACTACATCTTATGCAAATTCCTTTAATTAATAAATGTGTTTAACTTTTGTTTGCTCTGTATATATCTACAACTTTTGATGTCAGTTTTTTCACTTAAAAGCATGTCTTTTGTCCTACAATTGTTTTTTTTATTAGAAACTAGCATACCCCCTATTAGAGAAACATATATCTCAGAAAATGTACAGTTTCTTGATGTATTTTGCAAATCAGCAATATATGTAATTACAGTCTAATAGAATATTATGCTCATTTTCCTGGACTGACAGTAATTATTGAAATTATCAATAAATGTTAGCATCTGTCTTTCTTGAGATCAAAAAAAAAAAGAAAGAAAGAAAAGATTAAATATTAAGGAGTCTTCCTGGCAATATATGAAAATGTTGTCCCTATACGTCTTTAGATTTTTCAGCTAAACTACTTTACAAAGGATTGTACTTCTCTTTTGTCCCATAGAAAAGGACTAGCTTCACAAGTGCATGTGTCTGAGAATCGTTTTTTATGCAGGTGCTCTCAAGCATGTTATGAAATGCGTCAACTACTGGAAGAATGTAATTTGTGGGAGTATGAAAGTTCCTTTAAACCCTACTTGAAGTGATCCCTTATTACACTAAGGATTTCCATAAAGGATATGTCCTCTGTGTCTGCAGACAAGGATTCATCATTGTCAGCATCCTAACTGAAGAGAGACTGCATCCGGCCTTAGAAGGCCAGGTCCTTATCATTGTCTTCCACTTCAGAAGACTATTGAGAAGATGGCATCCGTCTTCTCTGGGTAGGAGAAGCTGTCACAGATGTGGATGGTTTACCAACAGGGGATGAGCAACATGAACTATCTGTCATGCTGCAGCATACCCTTAAGAAAAATACAGATAGTCAGAAACTCCAGCAGGCATCAGACGTACCAGCTGCACTACAGGTAGTTTTACTGCTTTGGGTTCTTCATTCCTTAAAAAGGGGAAGATCATCTCCTCAATCAGTCCTAGAGGCTCCTTAATAAGAATTACTGGGATATCCAGTAATGGAGAATAGGTTTTTGGAAAGGTTAGCCACAAGCTAACCATATAGAAGCCTGGGAACTGACATATATATGACCCAGTATTTCATTTTACAGAGGTCTGGCAAGACTGATATACCTGTATCCCACTTTCAGATTTAGAAATGATACCAGCAGTTGGAGATGTTTCAGCAGGAGATGTTGGAGTTGAGAGCTGGTGCTCTCTGCCTCAAGGTCCAGTGCCCTCAGACTGTTGCAGAAAAGATGAGGATTCAAAACCCTCAGGCTCTCTGACTGTAGAAGCTTCAGCTACTGTGTTCTCATCCATGGTCTTTAGATGCTTAGATCTTCCACCTGTACTTACCAAAGATTATTCTCCTTACAAAATGGTGGTGTGTGCCTCTTGGCTTAATGCTAGAAGATAATATTGTTCAGAAAAGTGCTCAGATTACATGCTCTTTGTTGTAAAGTTTTTTTTTTTTTAATAAATGAAGAAAAATGCTTGCATGTTCAGAAAGTATGAGCGTTGCCAAGAATGAATGCATAAAAAGTTCAAAGTTCTTTGGATCTAACTCTCTGTCATAGGCATTCCTGCTGATGACCTTTTCTGGATACATCACTGGCCTAAGAAAGAACTCCCAATGACAGCCAAAAAATATTTTAAAAGACAATTTTAACAGTAACAATAAACTCTTCAAGAACTAGAAAAGGAATCCCAATTTGAGTCTTTTTATAGCGATGGAAGTTATGTGTATGATGCTAGCAAACTGACCTCTGATTGCTCATACAGCAAAAAAGAAATGAAGATGGCATGAGCCCTTGTAGCCTTTCTATCGTATGTCTTACTGATGTCTGCAATGAGAAAGAAGCCATCTTTGCATGAGGAATGTTTGAAAACTCAATTAGGTAGGTCGATATACACCTACCTGTGGTACAATTCCCACCCATTATGCATGATACTATAGCAATGATCCTTATATGAACACCAAACTTTCTTTTTTCTCTTCAGCACATTAGGCCTTGTCCTGTATCATTTTCTTCCTTATAATCACATAATCAATTACAGTTCTTCCAAAATCATGAAGATATTGAGTTTCTGAATTTCATCTCCATAGTCTCTCATCTGATTTTTTGTTGGTTTTCTTTGGATACTTAGATTTCCTTCAACCTCAAAAACATTTGACTGGATAGTGTAAATGGTTGAGCTATGTTAAATTTATACCAGCACTTGAGGCCCAGTTTGTGTCAGGAAAAGGGTCACAGAAGGAACAATTCACTTATTCATCTAGCTGATAAATTAAAAAATAAATAAATAACTCTTCTTCCCCCCTCACTTTTTTGTACTTCCCACAACATGGCCGGTATTAAGCTGTTTCCACAGCTGGCAGTACCCTCCCCAGTCAGAGTACTTATAGTCTCTTTGAGTTATACCTGATTCTTTATTTACTTTTTTCAGATACCTATGTCTGAAAATGGCAGCTTTTCAAAATGTAAGAATTTCTAAAAATAGCTGATCAACCACCATATGAAATAAATGTTTAGCTCCAAGCATTTGTTGGAAGAACAAGAATAGAAGTTGTGCTCCTTAGCGAGCAGTTTCTGAAAAAAATGTTTTTGGTGCCAAGTTTTTCTTCTGAGTGCATTTTTTGTGTAATTTGGGATAAATATATTGACAGATAATACTCAATTTACCTATTTGCATGGCTATTTCGGTCTTTGTTTAATAATCTATTCCCACTTCATAAGTTTACTTGCAATATTGCATCACATGCCTGGTATCGATATCCTCCTGCTCAGCAGTGTTGCACTTTTTGCATATAATTTTGCATATACATAGTTTCTTCATATAGCCACACATTCATTCTAATCACAAGCATTGTTTTTTTTCTGTCTGTACATTTGAAGAAGCTGTTGTCATAGCTGTATAATGTCATGTTATACTACTGTGAGTCTTCCCCCTCCCCATTTATTTTATTTTGATTTAACACTTATTACACAATAAGCCTACTAGCTAACCCTTTCTAAATCTGGCCCACTGCTCTAAAATGGTCAATGCTTCACAACATACTCCTCTCCCCTCAAACTGGTCTCCTTCTCCACCACTATATATTGAAGCCAGCTTGCTCAAACGTAATAAAGTGCTGATCTACTATCTATACTAATTTTTACAGATTGTTTTTATAATCATATGACCTGGTCTGTGAGGTGGTAGCTCAGCCCACTCTGTTTGCCCTCGCTACGCTCTGGCTCACTCTACTCCCTTACCCTACCCCCAATTTCCACCCACCACCACATACCCTAAATTTATACTCTATCCACCTAGGCTATACCCCACCCACAAATCTTAAAACTTCCAATCAACTTTCTCACCAAAACTCTACCCATGCCCATATCATTTAAACACTCTAAGTGATTCCCCCTAATGTTATCTCACCCCGACCCTTCCCACTTCTCATATAGCTTATTCAAGTCTCTCACCAACTGCCGTACCCAAACCGCATTAACTACCCTAAGCATTCCAACTAACTTACCCTACATACTTGCCCACATTTACTCATAATATTCTACAACATGCCACACATTTATCTAACTACTCCACTAATCCTCCTTCTCACTTTGTTAACTTCTTATCATACCATGCTCTTGTAACCATATCCATCTCCTACACTTTCACTACCCCTAACAATAATGACTCCACTCAAAGTTATGTAATATCCCCATCTCTATATAACTTTTCCCTCCTACATCTACTCAAAATCAAAATTGTACATAAGACTCCAGTCTCCCCCAAAATCAAGCTAAAATACTACATATACTACCCCTATCATCCTCAACATACCCTACTAGTAAGACCTCTTCTGCTAGCCGGAGATATTCACCCCAACCCTGGCCCTTCCACCTCTCAACTTAGCCACAGCCTCCCACCACTCCAACCTACCACACCTCCCACTCTTCCCCATCCTTCCCACTCAGCTTATTCTTCCCTCAAAAATGTATTCATCTACTCTATGAACATACAAAGCCTACTTAAAAAAATCTCCAAACTCCATTCATGGATAGCCAATAACACTCCACATATCTTAGCCTTATCGGAAACATGGCTAACCCCCCCCCCCCATCTCAAACAATGAACTCTTTATTCCCAGGATACAGCATATACAGGCTAGACAGATTTCCAAAAAAAAGGAGGTGGCATTGCCATCTTCTATCTTGAACAACTTAACATATCCCCCTTCCTACCCCTATCCCTAACTTTCATCTTGCTGAACTACTAATAGTCAATTGTCATGTAAATACTCACAAAAATATGCTATAGCCTCCATCTATATCCCACCAGGCAATAACATCCCCATCCCCAAACACATACTGTTAGGGATTTCACACAACATACCCTATGAAACAGTAATCCTTGGAGATGCAAATGTTGACTGGAATAAGCTAACAACTACTTCCCCTAACCTTAGCCTAAATCTCTACAATTTCAATCAACTTATTTTACCTCCCCCACCTGCATCAACAAAAATCTTAATACCAGCTCCATCCTAGACTGGATACTTACTACTGACCCAAACCTCTAACACAACCCTTGCACTCTACCCTACACCATTAGTGACCATCTTTCCACCCATAGTCAAAGGTTCTCTTTCCATCTCTGTAGGTCGCACCTATACAGACACTGTTGAAAACACTCCAACTTTAATACTGAAACATTTAACACTAAACTATCTTCCATAAACTGGGCCTGCCTATGTCACCTTCCCCTAAATAAAGCAGTAGAAAAATTCAGCCTTATCTTCATTGAAATTCTTAACCCTCTAGCTCCCACAAGAAAAATTAGGATAAAAGCTAACTATGCCCCCTGGATTACAAAAAACACTTGCTCCCTTATGCACAAAATAGATAGTGTTTGGAAAATCTGGCTCAAAACCAAATCACATACACACCTCCAAAACTACGAAAAACTTAGAACCCTTACTAAAAATCAAATCAATAAAGATAAGAAACAATTATTCAACCAGGCCCTAACCAACCACTCCTCTAAACCAAAAAAGCTCTGGAGCACCATCAACAAAATTCTTCACCCAGTCAGCCCTTCAACCCCTAACCCCTACCCTAACAACACTCCCCAGGAAACTGCATCCCTTCTTAACCATCACTTTGACTCTACCCACAAACTTACTAACACCAACCACAACACCAATCCTCCTACCTCCTCTCCTCCTTACATAAAAAACCTTTTCACTGAAACCAGTTCCCACTGCCTCCATCGAATCACTCCTGCATAAACCAAATCCATGCTCTCACTCTACTAACAACTTTCCCCCCTTTCTCAAGCTTGCTGCTGACTATTGCCTGCCCTATCCAAATAGATCAATCCAGGAAGCCACAGTCCCCGATATCTGGAAATCCTTCTATACAATACCTCTACATAAAGGAGGTAACTCCATGGACCCCTCCAATTTCAGACCCATGGTCTTTCTTTCCCGACTCACAAAAATTCTCAAAAAATGTGTTTACATACAACTTCTCAATTTTCTAATCCATGGAAACCTCCTGACTCTACCCAACATGGGTTTCTGCCAAACCACAGCACTGTCACCGCCCTTCTTTCTTTTACTCAAACTGTAGCCAAGGCTAGAGACAACAACCTATTAGTATCCTGCCTATTCCTAGACCTCTCTACAGCCTTTGATACAGTGTCTCACTCTAAACTACTAACATAACTATCTGAACTCAACCTATCAACTTCCACCCTTCACTGGTTCTCCAGCTATCTCACCAACAGGCAACGGTATGTCAGATGTCACACTTCCTGCTCCCCTTTCCTACCTATCCATACATGAGTCCTCCAAGGTTCTATTCTCGGCCCCCTTCTATTCAATACCTTTACTAACAACCTCCACACATCATGTAATCACTCCTCTCTAATACAATATGCAAGTGACTCCATGCTGATCTCCTTCTCTGACAACATCCCCAATCTCCACAAACTTACTCACATTTTTTTCCATTCTATTGAAAGATGACTTACAGAAAACCACCTCATCCTAAATCCAAACAAAACCATTCTCCTTCTCATCCAGCTAAACCACTCTATCATCACAAATCTACTTTTACCATCTCATCACACAACAACACCATAATCAAAACAGAATCACATACAAAGCTCCAGGGCACCATAACTGATGCCGAATTAAAATTGATCTTCACATTCACCAGTGTATCAAAAAGACACATAAAAAACTGAGTTTATTGTATAGGAACAAAAGTATTCCTTACTTCAGTCTCTAAATTTACTCTGGCTCAAGCATTCCTTTTACCTTGCCTATTCTATGCCGCTCCAGTCCTCCCAAACTTACAAACCACTTTATGCAACAAACTTGAAAAATGTTATACTAAAATTGCCAGATTTGCCTCTAACCAACCTTACCAATCTCACCACTGCACCACTCTAAAGAAGCTCCAATGGCTAGAATTCCCCCCAAAACATCTTCTATCACAGCTGTGAATTACTCACGCCATACTCAACAAACCCACTTCATGCCTCTATCTCTCCTCCCTAGTATCCTACTACACCTCTAAATCATTCACTCCGTAGCTCTGACCAACATCTCCTTGACATTTACAAGCCTAACAAAAACATTGGCAAGCACTTATACAAATACTCAGTGTCCCAAGCCTGGAACAAACTCCCCTCCAACAGTAGAAATATCACACATTGTAGTAACTTCAAAATAAAACTATAAAGAACTACCTAGCAAAGACATGGTCTTGCCCTTGCCATGACCCTATTTAAAAACTCCTCTACCCCCTTTCTTCTTCTATCTTTATATATATTCTTCATTTCTTTTAATGCTGTTAACCTCATGACTCTTTATTCAATCATACAGAAGTCATAGTAAATCTGTATGCTCATTTAAAGCCTGTTCTCTTGAAAATATGCGTACTTAAATTGCTGCATGACTTGTATTAACTTTGCATACATTTTTTTCTCAATTCTTCATGTTATGATCTGCCTACTGGTTACCTGCTTTCTTGGCTTTTTGTTAACTCCCCATTTCTGTATTTTTGTTACCTTGTATTTCTTTTTACATGAGTATTGTATCGTTGATATCAAAAGTACTTGTAAATTTTTATATTATACTGGAGCTTTTCTCCTCGGATCTCCATTAAAAATGGCTGTTGACTGAGCTGGACCAAGCGGGTCAACAAATGTCAAATAAATAAATAAACATGTTCTAACCTCCCAAGTCATGCCTGAAAAAAGACAAACTTATACTCTAATGAACTTCATCAGAGGATTAGGCCTAAAAACTGTCAGCTGTTATTCATACTAAACAACATAACTCAAAAAATGATCCATTCATTCATTCATTCATTCATTTATTCAACCCCTGGTTAACCGCTCAATCTTTTTCAGGACTGCTAGACACCTGGACTCCATCCTGATACTTAAATAAGCAAAAAGCAGAGAAACAACTCCTCGTAGGAAAGCCAGGCTATCACAGGAAAGTAGATGCCATCAGTTTGTAACATGTCTAGGTTTTATTTAACAGCACTGCTATCCATCCATCTCTGAAGGGTAGTCCATGAATGAGACAATACTTTTCCATTTTAAGATGAGAGCAGCCATTACAATCCCTGCCTGATCAATGTCCTGCTAATCCACAGTTCAGCACTTCATGTATTGGTGCCGCCAGATTAACATAATATAAGGAATTAAAAGAACGTAAAGAGAAAAGAAAAATGAGAAAATATGATAAATTATTATGATAATGATTTGCTTTTCTAAATGTTCTTGTTTTATTCATACTAATAATGTTACACATTACTTAAAATGCTTGATATATATTACTATGGTTTCTGGATGCTTTGGAAGTCATACAGACATACACATGCGCATGCTTGTGTCTTGGATGCTTATTAAATGCATTACTGCAACTAAGTCAATGCTGAAAAGGAGCCACTGTGGTCCATTTCACCTACCTGTAAATTAAAATGAATAAATAAATGAATGCATGGTTAAGAAACTTTCATGTAACCTGCATTGCTATGTAGTTGTTGTTAGATGCTTAATTGTAACTATTTTTCTTTCCTGTGCTTCCATCAGGGATTACTACCCCACTCAACAAAGTGGCATTATTAAATCATCATAATGAAAGGTTTCCTGTTGTGTCACACATAATGTCTTGCTGTCCTTAAGGTACTATATTATAACTCTGTTTTGTAAGTTATATTTACACTTCTGTTATTTATTCTGTAAGTGGAAGTCAGACCATAAGATAAAAAAAAAAGAGCGTCACAAACCTGTTCTGTATTTAATTGACCTGCAACAGCTTCATAAGGTGGAGGAGGTTCCATGGGACAAAATACCTCAATACCTTTAATTCTTGTTCCATAGATGTGAGGTAGAGGAATTACATCACTGCCAAGTAACCTGAAAGAATATGGTGCACTTTTACACATTTCATTGTGAACCATTTATTTCCTAAAAGGTGCCTAATGTGGCTTACAGTATCTATGAAAAACTGTTGTGAAACACTCATATTTTAATATTTCATTCTCAAAAAAGGCATGAAAGATGTGCCCAAACAGCAAAACCACAACATTAATACCAAAAAGTAGAACTAATGTTCAACCAGCAGCAGGGTGATATGCTGTTTATATGTGGTTTCCCAAGAAAACAAATTAAATACTCAACACCTTCATCACAGGAATAAAAAAGCAGATAAATTTACCTAATGAGGGTTAAACAAATAAAACACAGGTGCAAGTGTTAATAATAATAATAATAATAATAAATATTAGACAATTCTAGAATAGCAGTAGTACTTTTATTTTCTTGACTTTGGCAGCAGTTCTATCAACAGCAAGCAGGCAGGCTATATGTTGTCCCGCTCTAAAAGTAGGAAATGAAAGTATTTTTATTAGCAGGTAACTAAAGAAAATGTAAGACAGAGCAAATGGTGTTGCTAGTCCATAGCAAAAAGAAGTGTCCAGTTCCTTCTTAGGTGCCATATTTTCATAAACAGGCATGCCTAATTATGTTGTGTTGTCTTCCTGAATTTTCTAGACCTTTCCATGCAGACCATATGTGCTAAGGTCATTAGGAAAACAGTCGTTGATTATGTCAGCATGAAATGTTTCTTAGCAATTTTCTTGATGCATCAACTCTGTACTGTACAACTGAAGAATGCCTGAGATTGCCTAGATATTCTCTGAGATAGGCAGACATAATTAAAGTTAGAAATCATATATTAAAAGTACATATGCATTTTATGTATTCAACTCCAACACAAGCATTAATAAAATTAATAAAATGAGACAAGCATGTGTGCTGTTGCAGAGTTAGATGTTGTTCTTCTTTCGGCTTTTCCCAGTTAGGGGTCGCCACAGCGGAACTCCGGTCCGCTAATGATTGGCAGTGGATTTTTATGGTGCCAGCTCGATGCCCAACCTTCAACAAAGGCACATCCATTTACACATGTCTTTTGAATGCAACTTAACTGCAGGGAGAACATGTAGACACCACACAGAAGGCACTCCAGCCGAGAATCGAATGGGAGAACCTCTTGCTGTGAGGCGACAACGCTATCGCTGCACCACCGTGGCTTCACTGTTGCAGAGTTAGATAATAAGCGTAAAAATATTTGGAGGTCTACCTACAAAATTCTAATGTACTACAAGTCTAGCCAGTGAGGCAAAACAAAACTGGTAAGACAAGTTACCTGATAGTTTCACAGATTCATATATTTTTTAGAGATTTAAAGAAGTATATCTGCTAGCATTTCCCCACCTGTTCAATATAAATGAAAATCACATTGCCTGTGCCCTATGTGCATTGTAATAAAACTTTGTTTTTTGGTGATATTTTACATGGGTGTTTCTAGCAACATCATCCTGGTCTTTTGTTCTGACCCTGCTGTTGAATGCACTACTGTGATGTTTAGGAGAAAAAAGATTAAAAAGACAGACAATGTAACTTACATCAGGTGACTTTTGCCCCTCTTCCTGCATTCCCCACAATAGGACAGGAAGTCATTTAAAATTATGTACAGCAGCAGGTGAGGAGATGTGGCAGCGCCCTTGCTTGATGTCAATTATGCCAGCTCACTGCTGAGTACACAGCTGTCAATCAATTATGCCCTCCCACTACCTGTGACTAGGAGACGGTGAGTCCCAAAGTAAAGTTTTGCCTCTTTTTCAGTAAAATGAAAATATTTATATTGGCATTTTTGCATGATGCCAGATATCACGATTAGAAGAGTTGTTTGAGTAAAAAGTCAGGTAACCTATAAATAGTTCATCTTCCAGGCCCATGCTTGCACTTATCAAGGGTATCAGAACTTGTCAGAGATTTGGGATGCATAGGTAGGTGGATTGGACACTCTAAATTGGCCCTGGGTGTGAGTGTGTGCATGTGTGTGCCTTCTGTGGAAGGTTGGGCGCCGGGCTGGCAACTCGACACCGTAAAACTCCACTGCCAATCATGAGCAGACAGGTGATCCACTGTGGTGACCCCTAACCAGGGAAAAGCTGAAAGAAGAAAAAGAAGAAGAAGCTAGGCTTAAAAAGGCCCTTGTGGTTGTTAGCCTAGTAAACACCTATGAACCTATGAAGTCATGTCAATTTATATGATTTACTAGTCTTTATAAGTAAATCATTATGGAAATTATTTTGATCAACATTAATTTACTTGAACTCATATTTGTCTGCATATATTTTTGTTAATCAAGCTTAATATCCCTCTTAAGCTCATGGGAATGTTACAGCTCTACAATGACAAATACAATGAAACCACACCCACTGACTCATTATATGTAACTGACCTGCAATGTGAAAGTGAAGCAGTTTGAAAAGTGAGTAAGAACTCTGAAAATGTAGGTGACATGAAATTCAAAAGCAAATCAGTGGCAGATAGGTGAAAATGCCAAATATACAAATGAGCACTATTAGAACAGCGAATGCAGTTAGGATGACAAAAATGCTTCAGGAGCTGTATCAGAAGCATGAAAACAGTGTGACTGTGCCACAGACATGTAACTGACCTCAACCTGAAGTGAGATGGCAGGAAGTGCTAAGAAGTGGATTATAGAAGTGCCAACAGCCATTAATGGCACATTATTCCTGTTGTAAATGTCAAATACAGAGCCTGTCTGCAATGGGAAACATGACTGTTAGCCACAATATAGAAAAAAGCATGCTGAGGTGCACCCAAAAGAATCACCTGCCTGAGCAAACATACAACATCTTGGGCACCACTATAAAAGTTTGCACACATTCCCACACAGATGGCATTTTACAGGTATGGAGACAGAGGGGGCATTTTTTTGTATTTTTGATGTAAAATAGTTCATCTGTTGTTTCAAACTTGCTGTAGCATATATAATTGTTGGAAGAAGTATTTTACATCCAAAATATAAGTTATGCAAGTATTTAATGTCCATGTACACACACACACACACACACACACACACACACACACACACACACAAACTTACCCAGAAATTACAGCTAGTTTCTTGACTTGAGTCCACTTCAGATATCTTCCTGGATCAAATGAATGAGAAAAAAAATTTCATAAACATTCCCTAATTTTGCTTTGTCCCTCGAAAATGTTTGATTTTCTGGTAAATCAATGAATAGCATTGTCAGTCAACAAAGCCAGACATTATAGTTTCATAGACTGTTACTAGGCTAATGAACCATGAGGCCTTTCTAAACCTAGCCAAGTTTTTTTCCTTAAGACTAATGGTGTCCAGTATCTGAACAGGACATTGACAGCCATGCATTTATAAGCTACCACTGTCCATAAGGGACATGGGTGCTAGGCCCAGTGTAACTCTCAAATGCACTGTTCTAGGTTGCACTTAAACTGGGTGATAGACAAACTCAGCTTCACATGGATGGGAAGCCTGTTCCACAGGAGAGGCAGTCTCTGGGACACATATCTGTCTCTCACCAGCATGTTCTATTTAAGTCACAGACAAAATTTGGGTCCCTAGACCTTGCATTTCTGTTACTCTTTGACTTACAAATACTGTATGTAGGAGATTCATAAGTGTGGGGTTTGCAGATGCCTTGTAAGCCAGGCATAGATCACCCCTCAGCAATTTGTAGGAGACTGAGTAGAGGAAAAGGGCTTTAAGGTACTCTGCATAAAGGTTTGTTATGCTTTGTATTCTTTTTGTAAGAAACCTCTGAGGTCACTCTAGTTCCTGCATATGCCTGTCAGGTACATACCAAAGGGAGCATTGTACTCTATGATTGGTCTGATAATGGTGGAGTACAGTGGGATAATGACCTCTTTGGACCTAGATCCCATGTCCTTACTCACAAGTTGCCCAACATAAAATGGTTTCCTCTCCACTGTGGCCACATGGTAGTTGAAGGTAAGGCTATTGTCCACATGTATACAAAGATCCTTGACCACTGAGTCGACTATTAGGGGTGTATCATCAACATGGTAATTAGCCTAGATGGTTGACTTTCCAAAGCGTACAATGATACATTTCTTAGCACTGAGTTTAAGACTATGGCTTTGGCACAATTTGTTAGTCAGATATAGGCTTTCTTGAAAAATGCTAGTGTCTGCAGGTAAGTCGATGATTACCCCCAGCTTGCAATCATCAGCAAACTTTATCAGTCATAAACCTTCAGCACCTGCTTTCATTTCAGAGAAACAGATGCCAAAAAGGAGCATACTTCATATTGTTTAGAAAATGCATGCTGATGGAAAACCTCTTGCTCTTTATATGTGAATTGGGGTTATATTTGAAAATTATCCCTGATCTTTGGGTCTTTCCCCCTTTTTTGTTGACTTACTTAGGATTCTTGATGAAAGACGTTCAAAGTTATGTGCTATGTCTCTTGCTCGCTGTCTCTCTCTCTCCCACTGACTTGTTGTCACACTCTTTCACTTACTTACTCTGTTTTGCTCTCACACATGTTCACACACATTACTTTCTTCTCTTCTCTTCATTTCTTTCTTTTTTTTTTTTTTTACTTTATGCTCACTAAAGAGCAAAGACACATTTACAGTCCATAAAAAAAATGGTGGCCATTTTCTTTTTCTCAGACCGTACTGAATATGTTGGCATGAAGCAGTAGATTTGTTTTTATTGGGTGATAGTCTGTTGGAGAAAGCTCATTGCATGATAAGGTCTGAATGTAAAGTTAGCCTATTATCTAATATATAATAAACTAAGCATCAGTGAATAGATATATAAAGAAATAGTGTAAAAAACTGTATGTATGTATAGCTCAAAATGGAGGTTGGATGAGGAAATTGTATGATTAATATGTAGTTCACAGCTTTATTTTCTCTTTTTTTCAAGATGTTTCATTATTGTTTTCAATCATTTTGTTAGGGGACTGACTTTAAACTGTATTGTATAAATCTGTTATGATTTAAGAACATCATAATTCAATTCTAAATGTTTTAAGACATAAAAAGCCCCACTCCTTCTGGGAAATCAGTAATAGGCTAATAATTTGTAGGTCTTATAGTCTGAAATTATGGATAAAGTGGTCAAGGGGTAATGGTAATTGATTCTTTGGAAGGAGGTTCATTTTTGCTGAGCAAGCAGCAGAACAGACTGAAGACAGGCAATGGGGTAAATATGACTCAGTCCAAAATGCGCAGCAGTGGTGATGCACAGGTACCGGCAGTGACACAGCATTTTACTAAGATCTGTAAGAAAACACAAAAGTGGAGTGGCATTGTGTTACTGGTAGAAAAGGTGAAACGAAGCAAGTGGATAGTGAAATCATTCACTGATGTGGCAGATAGGCAAAAGAGGTCTGGAAATGCAAACAAAAGCTGAATAGTTTGAAAATAAAGTTATTGGGTAATTATTGCAAATAAGCGACAGAACTGGGATACAGATTTAGCATGTGAATTGGCTGTTTTACTACAAGAGTATGGGAAAAAGCTAGTCTATCAATCTGCTGTTATTTTCAGGTAATGTGGGTACATGTTAGATATGCTAGACAGCAGCATTGATGGTGCCTGCGAGGTGGTACAATATGATAAAAACAGCATGCTAAACAAAGTTTTTAAAAAAAGTTTTCAGTGTCCAGGGAAGTAAGGCATTTTATAAACACTGCCAAGTCAGGAGAAGTTATGATTTTGTAGAAAATTCTGTGTAGCACAATCACGCCAAAAATTCAACGGACTGGTGTCTAACATATATAGAAAGGAAACTTTTTCTAACAGTTATTTAGAATATACTTAGTAACCATCCAAGAAAATTAATGAGGAACATTTTCAAGGGGCAATGTATACGAGCATATGTATATATGACCTCTCAACACGCAGATATGATTAAGGAAATGGAATTTACTTGGACTCTGTTTAAGCAGAGGGGATACCCCTTACACATGTTAGATGATGTTAAGAGGTACGTCATTAGTAAATGCGGTAAAAAATATCCATCTATTTTGGGGAATCCTTTATCTAAATCAACATCTAGTGAAATTGGCAATAATGAAATGAATTACCAAAGAACTTGCATTTTGGAATATTCACCCTATGTTAGTAAAGTTAAGCAGATAATGACTAGCGATTGGAATATTTTATTGGCAGACAATGATATAAGGAAAGTGGTGGGGTCAGCATCATCATTTTCTTACAAAATGGGAAGTAATTTAAAAAGGAATTTGGAACAGAATTGTGTTAGGACATTGCATGATAAAAAACACACTAGGAAATGCGGGCATTGTAGGCAATGCTACACTATACTTGAAGATGAGGGTGTTGTCCTTGAAAACGTTAATAAAACTAAGATCACTTTTATGCAGGGGAATTGCAATTCGAAATATGTTGTATATATGGCCAAGTGCGCAGCTTGTCCATGTTATTATATAGGCAAAACAGAGAGATGCCTTAAAAATAGAATATATGACCATATGTGCAACATTAAAAAGAAGGATAAGACTAATGCCCTTTATAGGCATTTGGAAATGAAGGGGGATGGACATATCCTCAAGTTTGCAATTCTTGAACAAATTAAAATGGGCCTGAGGGGGGGGGGGGCAATAATAAAGCAATGCTGGGGTATAAGGAGACTATGTGGCAACTGTTAACTGATG
The DNA here is from genome assembly GCF_019279795.1 of Protopterus annectens. Classification (NCBI taxonomy): domain Eukaryota; kingdom Metazoa; phylum Chordata; order Ceratodontiformes; family Protopteridae; genus Protopterus; species Protopterus annectens. The sequence goes on along the minus strand of NC_056730.1, from coordinate 1,120,321,876 downwards.
CTTTAAATACACCGGGTCTGAATGACCATATTACAATTAAGCCCATTTTACAGTTGCAAGGATAGGCAGTTACTGTGTTTGAATGTTTAGTTTAATATACTGTTCAACATTCATACAGGCAGTAGGATGCTATTTTGGCATATTATATCTAGGAATGGTTAATTTTGACAGAAGTGTTAATACACATTTTTTGGTATGTGCATCATTTCCATATGACATATATAATGTCAGGATTTGTATCAGATTCTACAGTACACATTGATATATTAATGTTTTTTAATATATTATTTTAACACTTTGGTATATAATATTTTTGATTGAATGTATTGTAAAACATTTTTGTATATATTGAGATTTTTTAGAATATTAAGGTAGTACAAATTGATGTAATGACTGGGAATAGGCTATGTTATTTTTATGTGGATGTGCTTGGCCCTTTAAATGTAAGGTATGTTTTAAATGAGTTAATTTTGGCGCCTAAAAATGAATATAAAAGCATTAATTAGTTAATTAAATTTATTCTGATGAAGTCCACTTTACTGTGGATGCAAGCGCTTAATCGAATGTGTTTTCTAATAAAGAAGATTCAATTTTAAGTGTGGGTGCTACCTCATTCACCAGTGGAGTCCGTTGACTTTTTGGCATGATTGTGCTACAAAGATTTTTCTTTTGTTTTCACGCTATTTGTAGTGAATTCGTTGATTTTGCAGAAAATTAAAATATTGAGAATAATGGTGTATGTCCCCTCCTGCTAGTGATCCCCATTGGTCCAAAGGTCTTCCTGTAGATGCCTTGGTGGTGGCGGCCACAACTAAAAAGGACCTGGTGGAAGAAGAAAGCCAGACTGTCCATCCACCCAACAAAGAGTCCCAGGCTCTGGACAGAATAGGGTAGCATACCTTTGCATCAGCGACCTTTGCAGTCAGGTCCCTGAACTATATGGCACATTTTACCAGGCTTCAAACAGACTTAATTTCTGAGCTCTCTGAAACTTTGGCTGGAGCTGTGTCTGATGAGGTCCGTGACAAAGTAGCCTCTCAGCTAGCCACCATCAAATCAATATCTAACTCCTCCATGCGCCTGATATCTCACGCATCAGAAGGAGCAGCTAGAGTGGTGGGTTCAGGCATTGTTCTGAGACGCCATGCCTGGATGCGCTTGTGCAATTTCACGGAACCCTTCAAGGCTTCTTTTCTCAGTGCTCCCATTGAAGCCTCTTCGTTGTTCAGACCCAAGGTTAAAAGCACACTGGCCAGATGTGAACAGGATGGTAAGACCCTTTCTGCTGTGGGTGTCTGTTATTCTTCCCCTCAATGGGCTTTCTCTAGAAACCAGAAGAGTGGGAAGATATGGCACAAAAAGTCTCAAGGTTCTTTCCATGACACACAGGCAGAGTTCTCCCCTAGAGGCAGGGGGGAAACTCACAGGGAAGATGCCCCTTTCGGGGAAGAGGGGGCCTGTGTAACCAGGGTTCCAGGGATTCTTTCCCTGGCTAATCCTACCAGAGCTCCTGAAGAGAGGCCCAACTGCTTTCCTCTGGAAGTAGTTGGGGGCCGTTTATCTTTGTACCCTTCTGCCTGGCTAACCATTACCACCAATTCTTGGGTACAAAGGATAATAGCCAGAGGTTATCTTATCCCCTTTGACCTTTGTCCTGCTCCCCTAACAAGCTTACCCAAAGTTCCACCCAGTCAAAGGGAAGAAGCAGCATTAGAGATTTCAAAGCTGCTAAGAAAAAGAGTCATCCAAATAGTCCCTCCAGACTAGATAGGATCCAGATTCTACTCAAGACTATTTTTGGTGCCAAAAAAAAGGGGACTTGAGACCAATTTTGGATCTCAGTGTATTGAACAAGTTTGTAAAAGTACAGAAATTCCGGATGGTCACAATACAGTCTATCCTTCCGCTTTTGGAAAAAGATGATTGGATGTGCTTGATAGATCTTCAAGATGCGTACTACCACATAAAAGTGGACAGACCATCAAGAAGATCCTTTGCTTCTGTGCGGGATCCCTTTGGACTCTCTACAGCCCCCAGAGTGTTCACAAAGTGCATGGCAGTCATCACAGCTCACTTGCGACTACAAGGATTCCAGGTGTTTCCATATCTAGATGACTGGCTCATCTCTGCCCCCACCAGACATCTATTGGAAGAAGCCCTGGCATATTCTCTTCTCACTGCAGAAAGGCTAGGCATAACCATAAACTGGCTAAAATCTAATCTCACACCATCTCAGTCCACAGAATTCATAGGGGTCATCTTAAACACAAAGAATTGCAGAGCATCCATTCCAGAGCACAGAATTGTAAGGATAAAGCAGCAACTGATTCCAATTCTTTCAAGGGATCCACAGCTCATTCTGTTCTCCAGTTGTTGGGTTCTATGGCAGCCTCCATTACTATTGTCCCCCTGGCCAGGTTTCACATGAGGCTTCTACAATGGCTTCGGCTCACCCAATGGTATCCCTTTCAGTACCCTCTTTCAGCCAAGATTCGGGTAACTCACAGGTGCAAGCAAGATTTAAATTGATAGATGGTGCACAATCCATCACAATGGTCTCACCCCTTCTCCCCTCAACAGCCCAAGGCTACAGCGACCGCAGATGCCTCCCTGATGGGGTGGGAGGCTATTTCAGGGACAGACAGTCCAAGGTACTTGGTCCAAAATGGAGGCCCATCTACATATAAATGTTCTAGAGCTGAGGGCGGTGCTTCTGGCGTTGTAAGCATTCCATCCCCTGATGCCATCTAAGACTATTGTGATACAATCAGACAACATGGCGGTGGTCTGGTACATCAACAAACAAGGTGTAACCAAATCTTACCCACTCTGTTGAGAGTCCATGAAGATATGGCAATGGGCGATGGCTACCAACCACTTTCTTCTAGTAAGGCACATTCCCGGGAGTTCCAACATGATAGCAGACAGACTCAGCAGTTGTATTCTACAACCTCACAAGTGGTCCCTGAAGCCTTTGATAGTGGCGGAGATTTTCAACTGCTGGGGTCTTCCTTGCTGTGGCCTCTTTGCGTCCCCAACCAACTACAAATGCAGCAACTATTTCTCCATGATTCCCCCTCTGGGACAGTCATCCAGGGACGCTCTAGTCACGATTGGCCCTTGGGTCTACTTTATGCATTTCCACCTCTCCCCTTCATTCCCCAGTTTCTGAAGAAAGTCCGCCGGTTGAAGAGCAAAATAATCCTCATAGCACCATATTGGCCTCGTCAGATTTGGTTCCCCTTCCTCTGGCCTCACCTGCTAGATCAGCCGTGGATTCTCCATGCAACCCCAGGGTTGATCTCCCATCCACAGAATCTGATTCACCCCAATTTGAACAGCCTGAAGCTCACAGCTTGGCTCCTCCAATTCCTTTGATTGCCAGGCCGAATGATCTTTCTTTGCCAGTACGTGACATTCTTATTGCATCTCATAAGTCTTCCACCAGAATTACATATCTCAGCAAGTGGAAAAGATTTACTATTTGGCTGAAAGAAAAACAGGTAGATCCTTTTTCAGCACCAGTGTCGATAGTACTGGAATATCTGTCTACCTTATTTCAACCCGGTCTGTCTGCCTGTACCATTAGAGTTCATTTGGCCGCAATATCTAATTTTCATGATGGTGTCCAAGACTCTTCTCTTATGTCACACAAATTATGCAAGACTTTCATAAAAGGCGTGAATCATCTAAAACCCCCTTTTAAAGAACCTACTCAACCATGGGACCTGTCATTAGTCCTACAAGCTTTGACAATGCCACCTTTCGAACCAGCTTCTTCTTGTGACCTCAAATATTTGTCATGGAAAACCTTGTTTTTGGTCGCCATTACTTCTGCCAGACGTATCTCTGAACTTCAAGCCTTATGCATCAAGAGACCATATTTGATTTTTCATAGAGGTAGAGTGTCATTGAGAACTAATCCTTCCTTTCTGCCAAAAGTGATCTCTGAAATGTCCATTAATCAAACCATTGAATTGCCAGTTTTCTTCCCCAATCATTCAAACAGAGGAGAGTATTGCCTACATACCCTAGATATTCACAGGCAAATTCGCTTCTACTTGAACAGGACTAAGGCTTCTCATAAATCAGACCAGTTAGTTTTGGCCTATTCTGGACCTAGATTAGGATGTGCTGTTGCTAAGATCACATTGGCTAAATGGTTAAAAGACTGCGTAACCTTCATTTATAGAAAACGTAATATTCCATTAACTACTACCATAAAGGCTCATTCTACAAGGTCGATGGCAACTTCTGCTGCCTTCTATGCCAGAGGTTCTTTATATGACATTTGTGCAGCTGCAACTTGGGCTAGTCCTCATATCTTCATCAATCATTACAAGTTGGATTTGGTCTCCAGGGGAAGAGCATCTTTTGGTACTATGGTGCTCAGGAATGTCCTTCCATGAGAGCCTCCCAGGAATAAAGGTAGCTGGGGACTCTGTCCCACATGTAAGGAATGAATGAGGATTAACAATATCAGATAAAGAAGTTACGTCTTACGATAACGTTCCATCTGTATTGTTGATCCTCGTTCAGTCATTACGACCCTCCCTCCTTCCTGTGGCTTCTAGTGGATCTCACCATCCGGTTCTGTTAGGTCATTTGACCAGAGGTAGCCTCTACCTTCTTTTGACTTGCAAACTCAATCTGAGGTAACAGGGAGCGGGAAATAATGCGTAAGAGTTTAGCGCGAGAGTTTGTAGCTGGTGCGAGGTTGGAAGATGGCTGGCTCAGTTCCGAGGTCAGAACCGACTACCCACACGTAATGACTGAACGAGAATCAACAATACAGATGAAACGTTATGGTAAGACATATCTTCTTTATACTGTACTATTTTAATTTAACAATTGCAAATTGGTTATGGAACTTTCTAGTGGATTCTACATTCTTACTGCAATAGTCATTGATGGTTCCATGAGCAGTCATATGATGTATTCTGAGTTCTAACTTCAGGACAACATTGAGTCTTCTTAAGATGGAATTGTTATCATGACATTTACAATTGACCTTAGTGAATGAAAACGTTAAACTAAAAAAGTAATTTAGGATTTTGATAATCAAAGCATCTATGATTTGGTTAATTCATGTTGTAAAGACTAACTTCTTTAACAAAATATCTAATGATTATGTACAACAGACATCCTTCTTAGGAGAATCAACACCAAGTAAATTAAAATTGTACATCATATATTCAGATTTTAAGCTATTCTAAATCATTTACAAATATTTTATTTTCACTCAAGCTGACTGACAGGAGTCCAGTGAACCTTAAAAGAATATTTGGTTGTGCCCTTTAGATTGCTCCAGGCTATTACATGCAGTTTTCAGTTATAACTATGCCACTGACTAAATCAGCTCTAATATACAGATCAATGCCACTGCCTGATGTGTAAGTTCCATTTCAGAATGGAAAAAAATAAAATATCTGCAACATGTCAAAATATTTTTGAAACTGTATTTCAGTTTCTGCATACTGTACATATCATATGATGGAATTCAGATTGTGCTTTGGGTAGTCTATTACTTAGCCATCTTGCTATCTACATCTATCTGTTATTTGGCTCAGAAATATGCTGATACTTTGAAAAGTAGTTTTATTACATTATGTACCTACCTAGTTCTTGGAAGGTTTTGGCTGAGCAACTTTGACCTCATATCTGTCTTGTTTAGCTTTTCATGTTTTTGTTTATAAACTACTGCTTGTATTTCAGTGGAGCTGAGGTGAGTTTTGTTCTTACACATAAGTTTTATATCCATATGAGATTTCAATTTTTATGCAACACAAATTATATTCTTAAACCTTACACTTTCAATCCCTTTACTACTAACTATTACAAAAATGTCCCCTAGTATGTAAATTGTTTTTGAGTATTTTGATTTCTTCATATAATGGGATGTGTCTCCAGAATGAGTAATTGTGCAATGACCTTTCCAAGATCATCAGGTTGGACTCCTAGCTTCAAAGGCAAAGATGCAACTACAGTTTTAATTTTAATGAAACACAAAACATTTTAAAGTAATTTTTATCACACAACACTTTAAAATAATAACAAAAATCACTTTTATATAGGAACATTGTCGGGAGATTAATAAAGGTACAGTGATGTGTACACCTTTGTCTACATGTTGTGGTACCATTTTGGTGTTCAACAAACCTTTTGGTGTTCAGCAACCACCCTAACACAGTGCTGCATTGTACTCCAGCACTAAGATGTGCAGAACTATATAGGGCTATCCCTATAGCAGTGCTGAATGCTAATGAGGGTGTCTGGGGGAGAGACATGTGATAATTAGCCATGTGCACTGTCTCCTCGAACTACCTCCAGGAAGGCATCTACACACCAAGTGAGTCAAGAAATCTCTCAGCTGTGTAGATCAGTATGGCTGGCCCCAACAAATTATGGTATGGAACATGGACAAAAAAATGTTCAAATACGTACTGCAACATTGGGAGGAGTGGGAGGAGTGGGAGGAGTGACATACCACCACGATACATGTAATTATGTGTCTTTATGACACAGACATCATTATGGGGATCGGAGGTGGGCATGATGGGGAAACACTAGCCACCAGGGAACTTTGATAAAAAGTACCTTCATGGCACAGACATCACTACAGGGTCTGGAGGTGGGCGAAGCACTAGCCACTAGGGATTCTACAAATGTGCAATAACAGCACATAAACCATTATGATGCTTGGGAGTACGGGGGAGCCACATGTGGGAACAGGAGTCAAAGTAATAGGTATGGGAACTGTGGTGTATGTGCATGCACGTGCGTGTCTTTTTCAATGTGTATTTTTGTGTGGTAGAATGACTGTTGAGGGAGAAATGCCAATGCTTACACAAGCAATAGTGTACTACAGCAATGCACAGATCAGCAATGATCTTCCCGTTCCAGTAGCAGTGATTCAGAGACATGCAAATTAGCCAATAATGAGGTCTCACCTTATTGTGGCTAACAGATCTCTGAATCACAAATTAGCTCATCACGGCAATTGGGCTTGTTTTGCAGGAGCTGTTCTGCTTGTGCTAGGCCCTTTCATGAATCCCCAGGATAATCTGTTTAGTTCTGAAGTCAGAACAACACACCATATTTATGTATTTCTTATTATTTTTATATATGCTATTCTTAAATAAAATTATATCAATACTTTTACTTGAAAGTGATTGCTTTGAAAATTGTATAGTGTATCAGATTCTAATGGCCATGCAGATTGTACTTTGACTCTACCTACAGATGTGACTCTCACAAACTTGCTTTCATATTTTCTTACAGTATTTATAGGGCAACACTCTAGGGTATTTAATTTTACACAGCATTATCCATGAACTAATAACACAAAAGAAAATTAGCCAACAGCCAATCTGCATTTTGCAACAAAAGTGTTTTTTGCTGTAAGATTTGAAATGAAAAAAAATACAAGTTTTACGAAAATTAAATATTGGTTTAAGTTCTGATACTACAGCAACACATTAAGGATATAATTGTGATATCAGTTTTCAGCTAGACTACACATCACAAGTATATGTTGTGAAACAAATATCATAAAATGGATCTGCCTAATGGCTTTACATGCCAACATTTCATCTTTTCTGATACAGGACCACATTTTTAAAAATGACGACAGTTTTAAAACTGAACATTTCTAATACATCTCTCATGAAAATGTCATTGTCTCTCGTCTAGTCAGGATGTAATAGACGAGACCTCATGGGTTCTGTTCAAGCAGCTTTATTATGTACAAACACATCAGGAATAAGGCTTAATAACTTTAACTTAGATAAACTTATATACAAACTAGCTATTACACTCATACATGCTCACTCTCTGGCTGCATTCTGAAAATGGCACTGAAGCTAACACATGCTTTCCATTTATATGCACATTCTGTCTTTGAAATGCTTCTTAAAGATGCAGCACACACATTTTGTTCTACATACTCCCTCTTTGAGAAATAGGTTATACAATATTGACAATATCAGTTGATATGCAATCAATACATAATTTTTTGTCTTGCAATTATACAGAACTAGATACCCATACATACAATCAAGTCCAGGTCACTGTGTATTTCACACTAGGTCTGGAAATGCAACCAAAATGTGTGACATAAAATTTAGAATCAGATTTAACAATTGGGACTGTCTCTGCTGAATATTCAACCTTAGGAACATCAAGAACATCATCAGGAATAGAGGTAGAAGTTAAGACACGCTATATAACAGGAACATTGTCTGGATTGCTCTGAGATCTAGAGTCAGTATCACAGAAACAATGTTGTGATATCGATTTTGGTACAGGAAGAAGATGTCTGCAATTTCTCTTGTACTCCACACCCTCAGATTCTACAAAGTAGGATCTCGGCTCAGTACATATACCTGTAACTTGTCCAATCCGGTCGAAACCTTTCACCATTTGTATCCTCATCGCCTCTCCTACTTTCAATGGACAAAGAAATCTGCTTGATTTATCATAGCTGGACTTCTGGAAAGAACGCTTCCTAAATAATTGGGCTCCAATAGTTTTGCTGTTCTTAGCTTTAGACCTCAACAAACGGGAACTAAGAGACAATGTTGTTCTGGTTTGCCTGGATAGAAGTCTCTGAGCAGGCGAGCCAAGTATATCATCACCGGGTATGTTTCTGAGACTGAGTAAATTCAGACATTGATATTCTCACACTTTGACCTTGCAAGTAATTGCTTTGCACTCTGTACTGCACGTTCAGCTATTTCATTTGACTGTGGATATTCTGGACTACTATTAACATGTATAAAGTCCTATTCCTTTGCAAATTTCAGAAACAACTGACTAGTAAATTGAGTATCATTGTCAGAAACATCTTTGTGTGGGCTACCATGGACTGTGAAATGACGTTTCAACTTAGTGATAACAACAGTGGACATTAGGTTAGGTAGTAAATCGATCTCAAACCAGTCTGAGCAAGAGTCTACCAATACTAAGTAATGCTGATTGTTCCACTTGAATATATCAGTGGCTACTGTTGACTAAGGTAACTCAGGAACTTCACTTAGATGAAGTGTCTCTCTTTGCAAATGTGGTTTAGTACTATTGCATACCGAACAAGAAAAAAGTACTTTACCAATGTCTTTTACTAGAGAAGGCCAAAATGCTAGTCCTCTCACCTTCTTTTGGTAGATTTGGAACTTGGGTGACCATGATGAAGAATCTGGATATATTCATGTTGTAAGGAAGCAGAAGCAACAATTCTAGGACCTTTGAAAATAATGACATCTTCCATCAACATCTTATCTCTGTAAGGAAGATAAGTTTGCACTTCAGGTGGTACCCTAGATTGGTTTGGTGGCCATCCAACATTAATGTAGTAGTTGAGCTTTTGCAAAATTGGATCAGTCTTTGTATGATCTCTCAGCTCATCAAGTCTCGTGGTAGAAAAATTAAACACTTTCATTATATCTAAGTCAAAATTCTGTATGTCAAGCTGTTCCATTGCATTTCTGTGTGATCTGGATAAAGGTATCAGCCAGATAAAGAAGTTTGCCTTTTGTACAGACCATTTTGAAGTTGTATTTTTACAATTCGAGCATCATTCTTTGTAATCTCACTGGAGCTGAACGCCTACGCTTCTTCAGAATAGTAGCTAGAGGTTGGTGATCAGTTTCAATCTGAATAGCTCGGTCATAGATATAATCATGAAACTTTGAACATGCAAATACTATTGCCCAAAGTTCTTTCTCAATCTGAGAACATTGCATTTCAGTTTGGGTATGAACTCTAGATGAATTGGCTACTGGTCTGCCTTCTTGAAGAATAACTGCTCCAAGACCAAATTTTGAAGCATCACAGGAAAGGGTTACTGATTTATTTACATCATAGTATCTTAATGTATGGGGGGGGGTGGCAATTTTCTGCTTAAGGTCTTCAAATGCTCTCTGTTTCTGTTCCAACCAAGACCATGTAACATTTCTGCATGTCAACTCTCTCAAAGGTGCTGTTAACTTACTGAAGTCTGGTATAAACCTGCCTAAATAGTTGATCATGCCAAGAAAACGCTGTAGAGCTTGAACATTATCGGGTGCTGGCATCTCAAGAATAGCTGCTTGCTTGGATGGGTCTGGTCTCAAGCCAGTTCTGGTAAATAAATTACTTAAATATGTAACTTCTGGTAGTCTGAATTTGAACTTTAGACGACTGAGCTTTAAGTTCACTTCATATGCTCTTTCTAGAACTCTTTTAAGGTTTCTGTCATGCTCTGCTTCACCATTGAACCCAACCAATAAATTACCTACTATTATGGCACAAGGACAACCTGAAAAATTTTGCTCCATTGCAAGCTGAAAGACTTCACTTGCAGAATTTATTCCAAATGGCATCCTTAGGAATCTGTATCTGCCAAACGGGTTACTGAAAGTAGTCAGTAATGAGGATTTGAGATCAAGCATCACTTGCCAAAATGAACTTTTTGCATCTAAGACAGACAAAAAAGAGTGGTGTTTGGTATTAGGGCTGCAACTTCTTCGACTGTACACATTGGATGATGTAGTCTCTTTAATGTTTTGTTCAAATCTCTTGGGTCAATACATATTCTGATTTTGTCTGAGCCTTTCTTGTGGGCTGCTACCATGGACAACACTCATTCAGCTGGTTTTGTAACTGGACAAATTACACCTGGATGCACCATTTTATCCAACTGAGCTTTAACTTTAACATGCATAGCTATTGGAACTTTTCTTGCTGGTCTGACCACTGAACTGATGTCTGGGTCTAACTTCATAGAATATACAACTGGAAGTTTGCCCAACTTGTCATCAAAAACATCAGCATACTCTGAGAAAATGGCTTCAGAAAAATTAGAACTAGGGTATGTGCTTATATGATTAACTTCTTTGGTAAAAAAAGCAAATCCATCCTTAAACTGTCTCTGAGACCCAATAATGACTGCACATGTCTTTGGACTACATAGAATAACAAGCCATTAACAGTTGTTAGCCAAATAACATGAAAGCAGTACTGAGCCTTCGGTCTGAATTTCTTCACCTCCATAACCAACAAGTTTCACACTACTAGCTACATTGAGTTGTTCACCAGCTTTCACTTTAGCAAATGTGTCTGCCGACATAACATTACACTTTGAACCAGTGTCCATTTTGAGATTGGTGGATTTACCATTGATCTGGACAATACAAAATACTTCATTTTTTTGCCAGCAAATTCACTGCATCATCCTTTTCACCAGTTACTGATACACCATCTACACAGAAAGTAGAATTGTAGCACTCTATATGATCAACTTGCTTTTTTGAGTGATCCTTCTTTAATACTGTGTGAGGTTTACTTGATTTGCACAACTTTTGAAAATGGTTCCATTTTTACACTTATGGCATTGCTGACCAAAGCATTTCTCTCTTTTTGACTCATGATTGGCACCACAATTGAGACAGTTAACCATAAAGCTAGGTTTGGGTTTTGCTGATTCATGCTTATACTGCACTGAGCATGCTCCTTTAACTAAACTAGCCTTAGAACTTGCTGGAAGACTATGTGGTCTCCCCAGAGAATTCATAGGGGCTGTTGTTGCCATGTGCTTAGGCCTGCTTTTGTTCGCCACATGTTGCATGCTGTCTACATTTGCTCTGGAGCCTGCCGAAACCATGCTCTTATCACTTGCAAGCATACTTCTGTGCCTTTCTGTAACTTCATAGATTTGACAAATTTCAATAGCGTTGCTTAGCATTAAATCACTGTCACAAAGCAAAATCTTTCTTATTGCAGCACTATTAATACCACACACAAGCCCATCTTTTATCAACTTGTCTTTTAAGTTACCAAACTGACACATTTTAGCTTTGTTCCTTAGGTCATTAATATAAGCTGCAAAAGTTTCCCCTGGTTTTTGATCTCTTGTGTGAAACAAATGCCTCTCTAATGTAATATTTGTCTAGGGGTTACACATTTCTCTGAATTTGCATTTCAAACACTCAGGGTCTTCCCTTGAGTCAGCCTGTACAACAATATGGTGTTTTTCACCTTCTACCTCATGTACTGCTGGTGCATACACAAATGAACGCTCTCTTTCAATGGCCTCTAACCCATCTAGGTTTAACAAAATGAATGTTCTGGTGCATGCATATTTGTCAGAATAAGCTGCTTGTATAAAAATATCATACTCTTGATCAAATATCCTCCAATTCTCTGCAATATTCTGATCAAATACAAGTTTTGAGAGCTTTTGAAATCTGTCCTATTAACACATACCAGTGAAGGTTTTGAAAATATATACAAACACACACACGCACACACACACACACACACACACACACTCATATATATATATATATATATATATATATATATATATATATATATATATATATACGTATATATATGGGTCTACCTGACAACACCAACACATCACAACACCGACATCGAAATCACCGACACCACATAACCGACAGTTCACAAACATGAAACCTCACATGCCCGACACACCATAATACCAACAATCAACAAACAAAACAAATCCCCTGTCCAAAAAGCAAACACACAACACAAGCACACCAAAATCCTTACAAACCCACACTAAACCTCACATACACAACTATCTACAACCTTAACCCAAACCCTAACCCTAAGGTCCGTCACTATCGCACACTCACCTAACCGCACCTAACCCTAACTCACTTAACCGCTAACCCAAAGACTATCACTACCGCACTTACCTAACCTGCTTCTAACCTAACTCACTTAACCCACCCTAACCCAAAGACTGTCACTATTGCACACTCACCTAACCCGCGCCCTAACCCTAACTCACTTAACCCGCCCCTAACCCAAAGACTATCACTACCGCACACTTACCTAACCCGCGCCCTAACCCTAACTCACTTAACCCACCCCTATCCCTACAGACCGTCAATATCGCACACTTACCTTACTCACACTCTAACGTCCATCACTACTGCATACTTACACAGCCTTTTCCCATGTCGGTGTTCTCAGCGTCAGTGTTTTCATCTGCCGGTCTTCTCAGTTATCGATCTTCTGGTGTCGGTGTTCTCAGTGTCGGCGTTCTAAACTGTCAACGTTGTCAGGTAGACCCATATATATATATATATATATATATATATATATATATATATATATATATATATATATATTAATCCCAGAAATTTATGCCGGTATTCATAACTATGTCCAATAGCACAATAAACCTCTGAATAACTGAACTTTGTGAAATACATCTCTCAGGCACTGTAATACTCTTGAAATTTTTGTACTACAAGAAATCACCTCATCAGTGCAAGAATAATTTCAAAATAACTGCACTGTGCGAATCAACTGGGCAGAAGAAGCTCAGAGTAAGAAATAATTTGAAGTAAATGCACTTTGCAAATAAACAGTAAATGGCACACTGAAACTTCTACAAAATGGTGGTACTTTGCAAGATAATTCTTTACAGTGCAAGAAACACTCTGCAATGGTGGCACTTTGTGAACAGATACACCCAGCAAAATAAACTTTTCAAAATGGCTGTACTTTGACTGTACTTCACAAAAATAGCTCCACTTTGCACACAAACTCTTTGGAATACATGCACAGTAATAAGTACACATTGTAAACACTTTTACACACTTTAAGATACTTTAAATAACTCTAGTTGTGCCCTGAATATAATACAAATTAGCAGTTATGGCAAAACACAGCACTTTGCCAAAAAACATGCAGTCTCCTTGCTTTATTTACACTTCATGTGCCCTTTTTACCCTTATTATATTCATTTTGCTCATTTAATCTCTTTTCATGCCCATTATATTTTTCTTGTGCTCATTTTACACTAGACATGTCTGTTTTGCTTTAAACATACTTGTTTTGCCTTAAACATGCCCATTTTGCAATTCTGAGGTAATTCCAAACCCCGTATATACTTTTCTGATGCTTGTTTTATCAAATCTCTTAATCTTAAACATTTTGTTTAATCAATAAACTTTTTGTGCCTCTCACTTTTTTAATGGTTTGTGCCCTTGTAATGCTCCATTTTATCTTTTTTAAATAAACTGTACAAGTTTTCATTACCTTTGGTCCTTTTCTCACTCTTTTTCATGCTTGTTTGTCTTCATTTTCCTTCACTGTTAACTCTGCACCTCATATCTCTGGAAAGCAGTCTCTGGAATCCCACTTCTGACACCATGTCACTCATCTAGTCAGGCTGTAATAGATGAGACTTCATGGGTTCTGTTCAAGCAGCTTTATTATGTACAAACACATCAGGATTGAGGCTTAATAACTTTAACTTAGCTAAACTTATTAACAAACTAGCTATTACACTCATACATGATCACTCTCTGGCTGCACTCTCAAAATGGCACTGAAGCTAACATCTGCTTGTTATTTACATGCACATTCAGACCTTGAGATTCTTCTTAAAGATACAGCACACATGCTCTGTTCTACAGTCATGATAGGTGTAGAATCACCTGCTTGATTATTTCAAGTATAATGATGTACTACTACCTTCAGTAATGTTTGCCACAATAACCTTTTGAAATGTTGATACTCCCTTGACTAAGCTCCAAAACAATGAGACTGAAAAGTCAAAAAAGTGGCCTTACATTTCCCATGCCAAATATGACCATTTCCCAGAATATTCCCTTTTCTCTGATGTATGGTGATATCATAGTTGGTATATATAAGTTTGGGGAGGTCTGAAGGGAAGGAGTCTTGAGGGGCTTGACCCCTTGAAAAAAAGAAGTTTAAAGGAAAAGAGCAATGTTCAAGATTTGCTCTTCTCCTGTAGTTTCTATATATTTTTTCTGCATGTCAGCATTCAACATTTTGAGTGCCAATATTTCAATAGGCAGTGTTTTTTTTTAAACACCTTTATAAAATTATCACTTAGGACAAAGGCAAACATACATTAACAGAAAAGAAACATTTTTATCCGTTTAAATACAATATACATTACATATATTTTTAGTAAATTATCACTTAGGACAAAGGCAAACATACAGTAACAGACAAAAAAAAACATTTTTCAATTTAAATACAATATACATTACATATATTCTTTGCTAGTATCAGCAGTCCAACTTTACAAAAAAATTGCTGAATTTCTGCCTTCCCTTAAACCTCACTCCTCCTCCTGAACATTATTATGCATGTATTCTTCCCACAATTTCCATTTACTTCTATGTGATTTTCTCCTTCCCCTTTCTAAAGATCCCTCTTCCATTTCTTTTATCTCTTTTATAATATTAAATATCTCAAATAAAATTGGTGTAGAGTTTAATTTCCATTTTCTATTAATTGTGTTTCTGTTAGCCAAGAGAATAAAACTTGATAAGGCCTTAACTATGTCTAGGCAATCCAGAACCTGTATCCCAGCTCAGAAGAATCATTTTCTTACTTACAGCCATTTGATCATCCAGTATTTCCAGTAGAGTACTCTGTAGGGAATTTGTAAAAGCTGCAAACTCATTACACTCCCAAAATGTATGTCCCCAGTTACATGTTTGTTCTTCATCACACCTCCAACATTTGCTATCTACCTATAGAAAAATTCTTTGAAGTTTGCTTGGAGTATAAAAATACCTATGCAAACACCTCCAAGCAAAGATCCTAAACCTTCTTGATTTGGTTGCATACTTGGGAGCCATACATATATCTTACCATTGTTTTCTTGTAAATTGCTTTTCCAGGCTCTCTTTCCAATCTTTTCTAGCCTCCTATGATTGATTCTTATAATTACCATGCAATATTTGATATGTCCTGTTAATTTTCCCTTTTTTACAGCTGCATCTGTTCTACATTCAACTAAAAATTCTACCAGAGCAGACCTTTCACTTAAAATTCCCCTATCCCTTTCTCTTTGCCTGTACTCTGAGATCAAGCCCTGGTAGAGATGGTAACCTCTAGCCTGCAATCCAAATGTCTTCTTGCCCTCATTCCATACTATTACCTTTCCTGCTTGAGTTATTTGCTCCCAATATCTTGGTTTCTTTGCCAGGTTTCTTCAGTAAATTTCAGCCCCTTCATGCCTATTTTATATGTCCATACTTGCAGTCATCCTTATTGGCAAAATCTCCTTTCTCCATTTTCATATTGGATTAGTTCTTAGAATACTATCTGCTACTTTATGAATATAATATTCTGCATGATTGTTCTTAAGGATCTGCATCCAAAATCCCAGTCTCTCTCCCTATTTCTTCAACTCCCTTCTATTTAATCATCATCCTTTCCACTTTGAATTATAGCTTTTTGCTTATGTTATGTATATGAGGGATCCCTATCAGTTGATCAAGTTTTCAGAAACTTGAAATTCATATTGGTGAGATGATATGATCGAATTTCTGAAAACTCAAAGCTTTTGAATGGAGCTTGCAGTATAGTGAAGAATGGGAAATTTACCATTTTCCTCAGTGTAGTGCGATCTAAGAATTGGTAACTATAATTAGCAGGGGTGTGGGGGGTGAAGGGCAGCTTGCCCCCTGCAAAATCTTAAAAAAAGATAGATTTTTCTGTTTTTTGTAATGTTCAAGTTTTTAGAACTTCGATCATAACATCTCATCAATATGCATTTTGAGTTTCTGAAAACTCAATCAACTGGCAGATCTGTATATCTGCCATAACTGTATAGCTCTAAAATATCCCTTCATATCAAGAAATCCTAAAGCACCTTGTTCTATTGGAAGGATCAAATTATCCCACTTAATTCTTCCTCTCTTTCCTTCCCAGATAAATTCTTTCAATTCCTTATTAATTATTGTCCACAACTTCTCCGCTGGTTGATAAAAATATGCCTGACCCATATATAAGACTAAAGGGATGAGAAACATTTTCACTGATTGTATCTTACTATCCATATTCATAAATAAGAGTTTCTAGTTTCTCAGTTTTTGTATTATCTTATTTTGTCTCTTTCCACATATCCTTACTTGCCATGATCCATATTCCTAAGTACTTCCTCTTATCATGCCCCCATAAGTATGGATATTGCTGAACTAATTCATGTGTGGGTACCTAGTTTACAGCTATAGCCTTTATTTTTCTTCATTAATATTATATCCTGAATAGACTTGAAACTGTCTCAAAACGTTCCACAACACTGAGATGTCCTTTTCTGGATTTATCAAGTGCAAAATAATTACATCTGCAAATAAAGCCAACATTTCTTGAATACCATACCAATTATATCCTTGTATTTCTGAGGCCCTTATTTTATTTGCCAATGGCCTAAATATAAAGCAAATAAAAAAGGAGAAAGAGGACACCCTTGACTGATTTCTCTGTTGAAACACAACTTATCTGATAGGAACCCTCTCACTTTAATTCCTGCCTCTGACCCTTCATATATCCTTCTAATTAACCTTATTATTGTGTGAAGGAATGCAAATGCTTGCAATCCCAGCTTACTCTATTGAATGCTTTCTCTGCATCAAGACCCTCCAATAACAGAGGTATTTTCTCACATTCTGCTTCCCTCTGAATCATCATTGTTGTATTAATATTGTCAAATGCTTGCCTCCCTGCCACAAAATCACACTGATTCACAACTATTTATTTTGGAACACAGTTGCCATTCTTTTAGCTAGTATAGACACTTTACAGTCATTGTTTAAAAAGTAAATGGGCTTATATGAAGCTGGGTTTGAATAGTCTTTGCCATCTTTTAGGTAACACAGCCACCACAGCTTTCTTCCAAGATGTTGGTGCTTCTTCTCTTTTTAAAATACTGTTCAACAAAATCTTACAGATCTTTATCACTTTCCTCACTCCTAATTTTCAAACATCCAAAGGAATACCATCCATTCCTGGTGACTTTCTCATCATCTCCTATCTTAACCATTAGTTGTTGAGCTTCATCTACCTCTAACTTTGATATAATTAAGTCTTCCATAAATATTTCCATTTGTACTCTTTCGTGATTTCAACACTTCTCTGTTTTATACTAATTTCCATAAACATTCTAGAATATCTCTAAAATCTTTTCAGGATCTCTGGTTATTTTTCTTGTTATAGGTTCCCTAAGTTTAGCAACAACCCCTTCAATGTTCTGTTGCCTATGTCATTGTGCTAAAAAGTTTTGTGCTCTTTCGTTGTTATCAAAAATATTTGCTTAACAGCAATCTTTCTAAACTTGTGTATATTATTCAGATACTCCCTTATTTTCTCTTTAGCACTCTGTATTTGCTCCTCCTGTTGTTCTGTGAGATTTCCATTATTCTGTAATACTTTAACCTTTGTCAGCCCCTCTAAGTAATCTGTATTACTTCTTAACCATAACTCTTTCTCTTTTATTTTAGCTCTATTTTTAAACTCCATTTTCATTTTATCCTTGTCACTAGCTCTAACTTCTGAAGATATTTCCTATCTTCCCTAATAGCTCTCGATTACTTTCCACTACCCATTCCTTAAATTCCTGTTATCTTAAAAGGTAGGTGGAAAAGCACCAGTGTCTTATTTTTACTTCATCCCCCAGCATTTTTATCTTAGTTTTTATTGGTGCATGATCAGAAATAATTATTACACGTGTATTGAAGCTTTCAATTAAATACACATGTTGCTATGAAATATAATTTCTATCTAGTCTAGCCAAGTTATTTTACCTTGGTGAATAATGTGTAAATTCTGTTGCATTCCTTCTACTAAATGTACATCTTCCATACCAAATATTTTCATAAATGTCTTCAGAAATCTACCCTCTTTTCTTATATTGTCCCTTCTAGATCCTCTAATACATCCTTACTATTGCAAATCACATTCCAGTCTCCACTGTAAACAAATTTCCCTATTGAAAGCTGATTATTTTTCCCAAAAGTTTCTTAATCTCCAAAATAGCAGTTTTTGGTGGAATCCTGCTCCTTGCCAATAGCCCCTTACTACCACATATCAACCATTTTTTCCGTTTGCTGTGGCATAGACTGGATTCGGGCCTGCTGGATCTAGCTTTGTTTGTGTAACTTGAGCACTAATCCAGGCATTCTCTAAAGTATTCAATTGTATTTATTACTGCTTGGTAGTAACTTGATTAAAGTGTAGCTATCATTCTAAGTCTTTTGGATTAAGCACTTGGGCTTCAGACCAGTTGTTTTACATTAGGAAGATTTGTGGCATGCACTGTGGTGGCAGGACAGGTAGCTTTCATCCTTCTAAGTTGGGAACTGCTGATTGAGAGCCCAGTGTCTGTTATTCTTAAAGTGTATTAGTTCTGGTTTAAGCACTTGGGCTTCAGGCCAGTTATTTTACATTAAGAAGGTTTGTGGTCTGCACTCTTGTGGGAGAAGAGGCTGGACTCTGCCCTTCTGAGCTGGGAATTTCTGGTTAAAGGTTTATAGTGCCTGAATATTTGAACTGTATCTTATTGAAATTGGTACACCTTGTTTGCTGTAGCATAGACTAGATCCAGGCCTGCTGAATCTAGCTTTGTTTATATGCTTGTTGTTTGTTTGCTTGTTATTTCCCTGGAACGCTAATTCCACCTAATACGCAGCTTCTCAGCACTTCTGTGGATCACTAGTGATATCTGCATTGCTTACTGTACTTATTTCCTTGTTTCACTTGAAAGAAAGTTACTGTTTGTCGTTTTGCATTTAAGTTACCTGTAACACATTGCACTTAAGTTACCTGGCACTTGCTCACTAAAGCAATTATATAAGTCAGCACTAAAAATTAAAAGCACTACACCCTCACTCCCCACTGGCCCTGGTTTTCAATTATTAAGGAATTCCCAATATTATTCTAGCATGTCCAAAGGTCAGTTGTCAATCTCCTCTCCGGTCCAGCTGGTGAATCTGGGAATCTTGAGACAATGTTACAACTGCCTCATGTACACAGACAACCCTCTCCTCCTCCCAACAAATTTCAACACATGTGAGAGATGCAACCATATAGCCAAACTGGAGGCTAAGCTCTCTCAACTCAGTACTGGCATAACCAGTCAGGAGGAGAAGGAAACCACACTCACTACAATTGCAGTCTCACATAGACCTACCACGACAGCAAACCAAACACATAATCACACCAAAACATACTCGGAGGCTCTAAATAAAGATCTGCCGAAGCAGCAGAGACCTCCAAAGCAGACACCCAAGCAGCTGCTACCCCAAAACAAAACACGTGCAACACATATCTCACAAAGCCAGTGTGCCAAACAGTCACAGCCCTTAAGACTAAACAACACACCTGATACACTTGTAATAGGTGACTCTATCATCAGGCACACTGACATCCCACTCACCAGGCTGAACAAGGAGAGGGTCACGGTGAGCAGCCTGTCGGGTGCTAGGATCCGCCACATAACACAAGCACTCAGGTCACTCCAAGGCAAGTACAAATATGACTCAGTCATTGTCCATGCTGGTGTGAATGACCTGAGACGTACCTCCCTGGACTACATGAAAAGAGACATAAAGGAGCTCTCTGAGCATGTAGCCCAGGCCGGTATGACCCTGACCTTGAGTAGCATCTTACCCTCACCAAGAATGATGCCACAATATGAAGACAAGATGATCAATTTCAACAATTGGCTTAAGTACTGGTGTCATTCAAAGGGGATCCAATGCCTGTCAGCTTGGGATGATATGCTCGACAAGCCATGATGCTTCGCTAGGGACGGCTTGCACCTGTCACCCTGGGCTTTCGGATATTGGCAAAGGCTCTTGCTACCCCCATAGTGCCATTTTTAGGCAAGGCTCAAAAGACAAACCCACCTCCATAGGTATCACAAGGGATAAGAAACTAAGAGTAATGCTACTCAATGCCAGAAGTCTAAACCTCAAGATGCACGCACTCGAAACTCTCCTTAGCATGGAGAACATCGATATCTGTGCAGTAACAGAAACCTGGTTCAGGGATCCCGAGAGCACCCCAGCACTACCCGGTTATACCTCATACCATGCTTTTCGGCCCCAAAACTTGGACAGAACAACAAAAGGAGGGGGAGTATCGATATTCATCAAAGATACCCACACCTCCAGGTTGGTGGCAAAGCAGGAAGCATCAGAGACTATCCATGTGCAACTAACAGTGGGTAAAACTGCCTTCCAGTTTATAGCCTGCTACAGACCACCCTCCCAAACCCAGGAACCCCACTCGGCCTTCCTGAGAACACTGGAAAATATGAAGGTTTCTCCAAACACCATTATATTGGGCAACTTCAACTACCCAAACATAGACTGGGAGCATTACTCTAGCTCCAACACCTTAGCCCAAAGGTTCCTAGAATTTATAAACTCAAATGCTATGGAACAACTTGTTACCACTCCCACAAGAGGGGAAAACATACTGGACCTGATCATCACCAACATGGGGACTCTATGCTCCAGACCAGAAGTGTATCCCTCACTGGTAAGATCAGACCATAAACTAATCTCACTGGATATTCACATCCCCACCCCCCCCGCCCAGAAAACCACAGTGAAAAACTTCTCTAAAGCAAATTTCGCACTCCTCAAAACTGAGGTGGAATCCTTCAAAGCCCCCGGGCCTGTGGAAAATACAGCCCAGACCGCAGAATCCTTTATAAACGCATTCTATGAACACCTTCAGGAATGCATGGATCATGTAATCCCAAATAAAACCAAGACCCAATCCTCCAAAGGCAGGCGTCCTGTCTGGTGGACCCCAGCCATAAACAAACTATACAATAGAAGGAGGAAGCTACTAAATGGTAGAGGAAAATCCCAAAAGGGAAGGCATCACTGATCAGTATTAGCAAAAAACTACGGGCACACATAAAATTGTCTAAGGCCAGCTTCGAGAGAAAAATTGCACAGGACACTAAGGATAATCACAAGGCTTTCTTTAGTTATGTTAGGAACCTGGGTGGTAATTCCCAGATATGCTCAGAATTAGTCCAAAATGACAAAAAATACACCAAACCCACAGACATTGCCAAAATCCTAGCTGACAGGTTCAGCGCAAACTTCTCCCCCCCTCCCCACCAAAAGGGCAAATATCTATCCCAGCAGAGTGCTGCCCCCCTGACATCTCAGATGCTCAGGTAAGAGCCGCCCTCTCCAAAGCAAAAACACAGCATCAATGGGACCAGATGGTGTCCCGGGCTGCGTCCTACATGAACTCCAAGAAGAGCTAAACCCAAACATAACACTACTGTTCAATCTCAGCCTTACTACAGGATATGTGCCCAAAGAGTGGCGTACAGCAACAGTGGTCCCTCTCCATAAAGGTGGTGCCTCAACGGATCCTGGAAACTATCGCCCCATAAGCCTGACTAGCTTGGTCTGCAAAGCTATGGAAAGGATCATCATGGACCTCATAAATAAAGATATTGGGGACGTACAAACACTGGATCCTACCCAGTTTGGCTTTGTTAAGGGCAGATCCTGCCTCTTAAACCTGGTTGATTTCTTTGAAACAGTCACCAAGGCCATTGACGAGGGGAAGGTGGTCCACACAGCCTACCTGGACCTCGCAAAAGCCTTCGATACAATACCCCACTCGGGCATTATAGATAAGCTCACCAGCTTAAATATAAATCCCTATGTCACTAGATGGATTGCAAACTGGCTCAAGGACAGAACCCACATGGTTAGAATTGCTGGAGCCATGTCAGACTCCAAACCAGTTACAAGTGGTGTCCCACAAGGCTCAGTCCTGGGACCTCTCTTGTTCGGTATATATTTCTCGGAGGTACAGGCCAACATGGAAGGACTGTGGCTGACCAAGTTCGCAGATGACTGAAAACTGGGCGCCATAATCGACTCTCCAGCTGACACAAGCATCCTCCAAAAGGGCCTCATAGAAACAGACAACTGGTGCCAGAGCCATGGTCTCAAGCTAAATGCCAAAAAGTGTATAGTCATCCCCTTTGGCAAAAACAAAGTGCCCACATATTACCACATAGGTGGTAATCCATTAAGTACAGAAGAAGTAATTAGGGACCTGGGGACC
The DNA here is from genome assembly GCF_019279795.1 of Protopterus annectens. Taxonomy (NCBI): domain Eukaryota; kingdom Metazoa; phylum Chordata; order Ceratodontiformes; family Protopteridae; genus Protopterus; species Protopterus annectens. Next base: position 1,120,298,983 of record NC_056730.1, on the reverse strand, counting down.
CAAGTTGATAGCAATCTCTCATTTGACAACCACGTGGCCAAAGTGGTTAGAAAAACATTTTATATAGCCCACCTAATCATGAAGGGATTCACATCTAGATCAGGGGAGGTCATCGTGCCTCTTTACTCATCCCTCATCAGGCCCATAATTGAGTACAATGCCCCTTTTGGGATGTACCTTACCAGACACCTGCAGCAACTGGAAAGACCCCAAAAGTACCTCACCAAGAGGATCAAAGGGCTCAAACAGATGCCATATGCTGCCCGGTTAAAGAAACTCCAGTTCTACTCAGTGGCATACCGCCTGTTCAGAGGCGATCTGTGCCTGATGTATAAAGCCATGTCCAACCCGGAATTAATGGACATGCTGCACCTCAGAAAATCCAAATCCCATTGAGCTACGCGCTCGAGAGACTTGAACCTCAGCACTGAAATAAATAGGACATGCTGGAGGGACAGATTCATAAACCAGAGGCTCCCTTCACTCTGGAATAAAATCCCAGTCCAGGTTAGGCAGAGTCCCTCATTGACTCTCTTCAAGAGGAATCTTGATGAGTGGATGGGAGATCGTAGGTTTACCCCGGGTATCACTTCTGTGTCATTGTTAGACAGAGGCACAGTATACTAACCTCAGAAAAGGGCATAGCAAAATAAATTTAAAATGGGTGGCGAAAGCCAAACACATTCTGGCTAGGCTTATAAATGCCCTAGGGCAGATAGCCTAGTATGAACCTATGAACCTATGAACCAATGAACTATTGGTGCCCCTCTACCAATTAGTATAATTACTCCCATTTTCCTCTTTCCTCCATATTCTGCTGAATATCCATTCTGAAATCCTCTTTTTGTCAAATTCACATGCTCATTTCTTTCTAAATGTCTTCTGCAGCATTACTATTTTCACTCTGCATTTCTTAATATAATTCAATACTCTTTCCTTTTTATCTATACCTGTAAGGCCATTCATGTTCCAGAATAAACTGGACAGCATAGCCATATTGATAAAAAGCAATTCTTTCCACTTATTATACATGAGAGGTTTTTTTGAATGTATGTTTACAACTTTTGTGTTACATATATAGGCTAATGTTTGGTAGGCTGATCTTTTATACAGTTATTTGTTCTCATCTCCATTTGAATCTGTCACAGTTTTCAAGACTTTTGTTTTGATGAAAAGCCTCAAACAAAAAACTGAATACAACATACCCCATCCCCTATTAACTTGGTACAAACACACAAAACTGTGGACATCTTCAAAACATGAAGTTTAACCCTCCAGAAAGGAACAATTGTCCCAAATTGTTGGCTGCACTTACAGGAATTATCTAATCTAAAATTAAGGTTTCCCATGCTAAAGCACATGCTACAGCCTGTGCTTTCACTTACACTGATTGCTGTCTGTTCTTTTCTTATCTCTCTTCCCCTCCCAGATATAAAAAACAGCTTGCATACTTTCAGAAAACATTAATTTTTAGCCCTACAAAAAGTGCACTGGCTATCTTTAAATAAAATTAAATTGTGCACTGTTCTATTAACTGCATTAAAGTATTAAGGATGCTAGTGAGGTTATGTCTTATTTACTTTCCATAATTTCAAACTTAATTTTTTCACCAAACTGCTTGCCATTGTGCCTTTAAATTTTGCATTTCTCTGAGCAAAGAGTACTTAGAATTCTCATGTTAACTGCACCTTCTGACTGCTTGTCTCCATGGAAATATACTCAGCAATGAGTCTTTGTAAATTTCACTCAGAAAAAAATGCACAGCTGCCCTCAACTGCAGACATCACAACTCCATGGAACATTGGCAAGTGGAAAACAAACAAGCTAACACCTTTGTAAGAGTAAGAAGTTTAACTTTTTCATGGCCTTTATCATTTTGTCTTATATTTAAAGCCTACATGCTTACATAAATACCTGTTTACAGCATAACCCAAAGATATTCATCTAGACATTCACCCTTGGAAAATAAAAAGAGAAGATATCCTAATTCTACCTATAATATAATCTGTGCACTTTTACACCCCACTCCAGCAAACCAAGATCACAGCATATGAACAAGAAACTTCCTTTTGTCCATCCTTTTTTCTCTTGTTATACTGTAAAACGTGTATTGCTTACAACTTAAAAAGTACTTGCTTACTTTAATACTTTTAACACATGCAACAGTCACTGAAAAGACTCCCTCTAAATGTAAAATGCCCCTGACTACACATTACTGTATATAACATACAGTTTATACTATGAAATGTTTTATACAAATTCTAAAAAGAACAATATTGTTTTTTTTTACAATTAGTTTCTCTCCATTTAGTGCCCTTCTAAACATTAATGATACAAAGTGGGATATATGCTTTACAGTCCCCCCACAAGTTTAAAAAGGTAAACAAAGTCCAGTGTTTTTTCGGTCACCTTTTTCTTGCAAATCCATATTTCACAAATGTGATAAAATGCTTTATAGTCTTCCATTTATTCACTAATTCGGGAGTTGCTGGTCTTCTTCCGTTTCATCTCCATCTCCCAACACAAGAATGTAGTTCAAATCCAAGGTACTGTTGAGTCTTCTAGTCAACTCCTGTGCTATTTTCTGTCTCTCAAACATTTTTGTTGGGAACATTGGAAAAGGTTTCACTGACAAAGTCTCTCTATGAACTTTACCATCACAAGAATGAGAAGCAGAGTCCCCTTCTGCTTGCTAACTCACTTTTTGTTGGATAAACTTGTTTTACTTCTTCCTTAGCCTGTTCTACATCATAAAACAACTTTGATCCTCCAGGAAAAATACTTTGAAGAATACTGGATACAGCAGCTTGAATCTCACACCCGCCTTTCGACATTCCCTGATTTCTGGATTAGATTTGCTTCTCTTCTGCCTAGTGTTCAGTGAATAATTATACTTTTCCTTTTTGCCACAGTGTTGTCAGGATCAACTCTTTCTGCTGATATGGCAGCATCTTTACTAATATAGGTCTTGGCTGCTTTCTTATGCCCAGGTTTGGAGCATACACTTGATGTGCCCTTTCAATTAACAAATTCTGTTGTGGAACATCAGTCCTGTTACTTATTTGTGCTTTCATAAAATTAATACAGTCTGTTCATAGGAGATTACTAGGCCAACAACCTAAGATCCCTTACAAGCCTAGATAATACAATCCAATTGAACTTGATACATGGCCCCTAGGGGCAAGAAGATGGCATAGGCTATGCCTTGAGTATTTTACAGATTGACCCTGGCACTACCCCAGTTGTGAATTTGCAATTCCCCATCTATTGATCCAAACTGCATTTGAAGAAGAACAGGGAAGGACTCTGCTTAACATGAATAGGAAGCTTGCTTTAAAGAAGGGGTAATCTCTGAGACAAATATCTGTCCCTCCAGCATATTTTGTTTGAGTCACTAAGTTTATATTCCTAGATTGGGTGACCCTAATGCTGTTTGTCTTGCAGATGTGTTGCAGCTCCATCAGGGTTGGAATTTTGAGTGCCTTGAAGGTTAGGCACAGGTAACCCATTAATAGTCAGTAGGAGACATAGTAAGGGGATAGGGATTTTAGTCTATCCACAGAGGACATGTTGTTAACCCAGTGTATTTTCTTTGTGAGGAACCACTGAGGTTGCTCTAGCTGTTGCAAGTGCTTAGTCAAGTACAGGCCAAAAGGTGCATTGTAACTCAACTATTGATCTAATAAAGGCTGATTACAGTGGGTCTAAAATTTCCTTGGATCTGGATGCCAGACAATTACTTATAAGCTGCACCACATAGGACTTTCTCACCACTGTGGACAAATGGTGGTCAAAGTTCAGGCTACTATATATCTTTGTACCTCGATCTCTCACCTCTGCGTCTACCATTGTGCTATTAATGTTGCAATTTGCAGGGTATTTGACTTCTTGAAGGGTAAGACAGTAAATTTTTTCACATTTAGTTTTAGGCTGTGGCTCTGGCACCAATCATTTATCTGATCTAGACCCTCCTGAAGGACATCTACATCACTGGGGGATTTAATGATTGCCCCCAACTTGCAGTCATTGGCAAACTTTGATATTCAGAAGTCTTCCACATTAACTTTGACTTCAGAGAAGTACATTGCAACAGAAGTGGCCCAAGCACTGACTTCTGTGGCACACCACTAGTAACTGGCTTCTTGCTGGATCTGGATTCACCCACATTTACCACGTGTCTTATCCATGAGCCATTTGGCTATCCATCTGGTGACTTAGGGATTTATGCACAGTTTTGGGAGTTTATTTATAATACCTGAGTGGAGAATTGTGTCAAATGCCTTGGCCAGGTCAAGGTAGGTGGTATATACTGTTTTACCCATGTCCCTAGTGACTTTCTCCAAGAAGTCCACCAGATTTAGTAGCTCTAGACAAAGCAGAATCGGGTTGGGTCCAGTGTCTGCAGGTTTCCTATCTAATTATTTATCAGGTCCATGATTATTCTTTCCATGGCCTTACATATAAGATTAGTCAAACTTATGGGTATGTAATTTCCCAGGTTAGTTGATGGTTCCCCTTTATGCAGAAGAGTGATAGTTGCCTTCCTCCACTCTTTTAGGGCAAAGCCGGTCATGAGGCCAAGGTTAACTGGAGACACTAATGGGCCTGATACCTTCCAGTTTCTCTGGTAATGCAGAAAATACTAGTTTTTTTCTGTGTGCTCTGTCTTCTAACTCTGCTACTTTTTTAAAACAGTTATTCCTGAGAAACCACATACTCAGCCAGCATTTTCTTCATTTCACCCTCTGATTGTTGCAGTTTTAGCAGTTCATCTGAATGGCTAGTTAAAGCTTCTTTTATTTTTTTCCCAACCTTTTGTTGTTTGAATTGTTATATTCCTTCAATGTTTCATTTATTTTAATCACCTTTGAGCACATCTGATTTATTTGTTTCTCTAAAGTACTAGAAGCCATCTCTTGAACCAAAAATAATTTTTTGTTGAACAACTGTAGAATCCTTCCCGGAAAGTGTTTTCTCTTTGCCCTTTCTGGTTGATTTTCTTTCAGGCTTTCATAATTTCTTTTTTGCTGGCATCTAGGCAGCCAGGCAGTGTATATACTAGCCAGTAACATAATTACAAAAAACAAACAAGCAAAAAAAAAAAAAAAAAAAAAAAACAATGGTACTCTTTTTTTTCCTCAGTTTCAGTATTCACAATGGGAGAGTTGAAGTTATGCTGTTGATCAGTGAGCAGCCATCTTGGAAGTCCTCATTGGGGAGTTGCTTTGTTTGTCATTCTATATAAGCCTATATTAGTGGTAGTATAATTACAGTGACAGAAGAGGTCAGTTTTATAGACAAATGTACACTTTTATGTTATAGTAATGTCAGTTCATACATGTATATAGTTTGGGCATTGTCTACATTTCCCAGCCTATACCAAAATCACATACTCACCTCTAATGGAAACTGAGTATAAAAAAGCACGTCAAAGTGTCACTGTGAAATGCCTGTAAAACCATGCATTCAGTATCTGTATGTAAGTGGCTATAACATAATCTCCTTTACTGTCCTTAATAAAACTTTAGTGGAATTATGCATAAATATTCTGGTAAAACTTTAATGGAATTATGCATAAATACTTGGGTATATAATGAACTTAAGACTATACACCCATAATGACTAAAATAAGACTTAGTGCTGACATGATTTGGTCTTATTGCCATGGCCAGTAGAGACTGTTTGACAGTAGCAGCATTTCAGTAGCAAGTAAAGTCTGTAATCTGGAGAAAAGTACATATGATTTTTTACTTGTGAATTAAAGAGAAGAAAACATATATGAGTTTTACTTTTCAAATAATGACATCTCAGTAAAGCTATATTTATTTATTTATTTACAGTTTGTTTGTCAGGATAGTCCAGTTGGGCCTCGAAAAACCCATTTTCAATGGAGTCCTGGGGAGAAAAGCTCCAGAAAATACATGAATACAAGAATGCAAAATACAAAAATACAAATATGTAATATAAATGCAAGAATACAAGATAAAAAAATTACACGATTGGGAATTTAAAAACAAAGTAACAAGTTGCCAGTAGATTGCCATTATGAGATCCTAGTTTGTATACTGAATTAACTTCATTACAGTTCCTATACAACTGTCATGATTCCTACTATTATTATTACAAGTTATTAGACCGTAGGAGGCTATTTACAGATATGGTGGCTAGTGAAGAGTAATTATGGACAAGGAAATTATGAAGGATGGGAGCAAGAGCATTCCCATTGTGAAGTTAGGTGTGAGTGGAGTAGGGTTTTCAAGACTGAGAGTCTGTTTGTGGTATGGATGGGAGGTGGAAGAGAATTCCAATGGCGTGCTAGCAAGAAAAATAGGAGGTGGTTGCCTGGTGGATGGGACGGTTTATGTAGTTCTATTAGATTCTGGGAGTTATATCTGAGACACTTATCAGGAACATGGATTTTGAAGGTGGAGGCAAGAGAGAGGCAGAGAGAGGGGTTAAAAATAAGTTTGTGCACTTGGATAAGTTGGATATAGGCAAGATAGTTGGGTAGTTCTAGCCAGTTCATTTGATGAAGGGAAATACAGTGATGGGTATTGGCTCTAAGGCCAGTTGAAAATTTTTTAATTTTATAGTAGCAGGTGGAGAGCTTGACTTGAGGGAAGACTGGAGATTGATAACAACAGAGGCACCATATAGGAGGGAAGGGATGAGATAGGTAGCAGTGAGAAGAAGCCTGATAGAGGGAGAGATATAGTGGTTGTGATGGTAAAGCATGCATAATTTTTTATGTGTTTTTTTTAAATTTACTTGTAGGTGACTGTCAAACTTTAGCTTATTGTCAATGAGAATTCCAAGAAGACTGGAGATTGATAAGAATAGAGGCACCATATAGGAGGGAAGGGATGAGTTAAGTAGCAGTGAGAAGAAGCCTGGTAGAGGGAGAGATATAGTGGTTGTGATGGTAAAGCATGCATAATTTTTTATGTGTTTTTTTGATATTTACTTGTAGGTGACTGTCAAACTTTAGCTTATGGTCAATGAGAATTCCAAGAAGTTTTGCAATAGAGACTATTTCGAGAGTTGTGTTATTTTGGCTGGTGATAGAGAATGAGTTTTTATCTAAGGTGGTGGTTTTGGAAGGGGTAAATATCATTAGTTTAGTCTTGTTTGCATTGAGTGCCAGAAGGTTGTCTAGCATCCATTGTTCTGTAGAATGGAAGGCTTCCTGAGTTAATTGTGCTAGTGAGGAAGTAGAGGTGGCAGAACAGATTATAGTGGAGTTGTCAGCATATTGGATGAGTTTGGTGTTGGGGTTGGCATGATAGAAGTCATTTATGAAGATATTGAATAGAAGGGGACCTAGGATTGAGCCTTGGGGGACATCTGTGGGAATATCTAGGAAAGGTGAAATTGCTTTTTTCCACTTGACTGCTTGTTGCCTATTTGATAGGTAACTGGTGAACCAGTTAATGGATGAGGGGGATAGGTTTAGTTTTGAAAGTTTGGTAATCAGAAGATTGTGATAGATGGTATCAGAAGCCTTTGACAAGTCTAAGAGGAGGGCGGATACAATATGACCAGTGTCACAGGCCTTGTTAATGGTCTCTAGGATAGAGAGAAGGGCAGTGGTGGTACTATGGCCTTATCAGAATCCATGCTGAGTGGAAGTAAGGAGGTTATTGTTTAAGTAATAGGGTAGAAGTTGAAGCTGGACACATTTTTCAAGGAGTTTAGAAATAGGGGATAGGATAGTGATAGGTCAGAAGTTTGGGATGTCATTGTTGTTGCCTCCTTTATGGAGTAGAATAATAAAGGCCTTTTTCCACAGCTGGGGAACATGGCATTCTGTAACTGATCACTTTATTAGAATGCAGATAGTGAAGGCAAAGGCTTCTGCTGCTATTTTTAGTAAACAGGAGGGTATTTTATCAGGAGGATTAGAACATGGTTTCCTTTTTAGGAGTATTTTTTTTATAGTAGACATAGGGATAGGAGTCATGGAGAAGGGTGGAGGTTGGGGGCTGGAGTTATAAGAAGGAGGGAATGTGTGGATGTGTTTGTGGGGGTGGGGATGCATTATTGTTAGTGAAGGGCAATGCAAGTTTGGCTATGGAACTGTTGAAAAATGAGTTAAAGTCGGATGCTAGAGTCAGGTTGGAGGCATGAGAGTCAGGACAGGGCTTTTCTTTTTTACCTGGGTTAAGGAGAGAGGAGATTCCATTCCAGAATTTTTTGGGGTGAGAATTATGGTTGGTTTGGAGTGTTGTAAAATAGGCTTTGCAGTCTGAGGTAATATGTTTTTTTTTACTTTATTGGAGAGTGTTTATCATTCATTGACGGTGGAGGTATTTTTAGTTTTATGGTAGCGTTTCCAAGCTTTATCTTGGAGCTGCATAATGAGTAAAGTATTCTTAGTTAACCATGGGACGAGGTTGCCTTTTGTGTGTTTAGTTTTCCAGGGGGCAAAGAAGTTCAGCATGTCTAAAAAGATTGTGTTGAAGTAGGAAACAGCATTTTCAAGGGATAATGTTTTTAGTGGGTTTCAGTTTTGTTTTTTAGTGCATTTGAGAATTCATCTGGGTTGAAGTTTTTTAGACACCGGGTGGAGGTATAGGTGTGAGTTTGTTGTAGGGAGGAGGGAAGACGGGGGGGGGGGTGAAAGTGAAAAGATGGTCACCTAGCGGGTTGGGAATGGTGCCACTATCAGTGATGTAGTGAGGATGTGAAACTAGAATCCAATCCATGTTGCTCCCATGGTGAAATTCTTTGGAGGGTCCTCCTTTTTCCCTTTTTTCACTTTAACAGCCATCCCAGTATCCCATGTCCTTTGCTGGCTGTACCAGTACTCCAGTTAACCCCCTGTCCAATGCCCAGTTTTGAGCTGGGACCAGTAAGGATCTCAAGGAATCTGGGGAAGTCATTTATGCCCTTTTTCAATTCGGGGAGGTTTCATATTTTATGACCTACCCTTCTTTCTCCCTTCACCCTCCCTTGCAAATCAACATGTTTGTGCCCATGAGGTGGGGATGCAATGGAGATATGCAGCACATTGTCCTGTCTCTGCGGCAGCACACCCATGTCTCCACCCTTCCCACCTTTGGAACATGCCTCCCAGTGTAATGTTCCCAGCCTCTATGAGGGATCATCACAGGAGAACCCCACTGGACAACCCTACCAGGGATGGTAATGCCTATCTCTGCCTGCTGCTCTGTCAATCCCCTGAGCCATTGATTGAATGTATGTCATCTACAGTTTAGTCAGGGCTTTATCCAGCTACACCACTAGTGTGGTTAGTTCAGCTACAATATTGCATGTAAAGCATTCATAATTAAAACTGAAAAATATCTATAACATCATACACCAATCCCCAATGGAGTCAAAGTCCATTGAACATGTGGGAGAAACAGATAAATGTAGGTTTTGTAAAAATGAATTGGAAACAGTCGCACATCTTGTTGCTGGTTGTGACATACTAATGGCAGAAGGACTGTATACTGAAAGGTATAATAATGTGGCAAGACTTTTGCACTGAGGGTTAAGCAAACATTATGGTATTGAAGTGGCTGAAAAACACTGGAAACATGAACCACAAAGCATCATAGAAAATGATGAAGTTTATATCACATAAGCTCACCCATTACAAACAGTTCAAAAGATAGATGCTAGAAAATTGGACATAGTGGTCCAAGAAAAGAAGACAAAAGTAGCATTGATCATTGAAATCGCCACACCTAGTGTCTACGTGTCTTGCATACAGAGAGACACAAAGTTATAAAATATCAGGATTTGCAGGCAGAAATGAGAGCAATGTGGAAAAAAGATACCCAGACAGTTCCAATAGTAGTAGGAGCAATGGGTCTTATAAAAAATAATCTACAATGATATTTAGATATGTTACCAATCCATGTAACCCCATACGAATTGCAGAAGGAGTCATAACTAGGCAAAAGACTTGGAGAAATTAAAAAAGAGTCAAAATGGAGAGATGATATGGGGTCCGAATTGAGCCATGATAAGTCAGCAAGCAAAGGAGTCACATTGCTGGAATTGAATTCATCCTCAAGTCTTGGTAAGTACCTTTACAAGCTGGACCCTGTTTTTCACAAAATCTCATTAAGACAACACTGATATATAGACTGCATTTTATATAGCATATATCATGGACAGAAGTAGGTTAAGAAATAAAAAAGATAGCTGGGTTCACAACACCCAACATACAACATTGCCCAATCTTGGTAGGCACATTGGTGCCATGACTGGAAAAAATTACAGTGTAGAATCCTCAAGACACAGAACCATTCCTGCAATGGGGCTAGGCCAGGCCTGGGGGAGGATGCCCCCCCCCCCCTTGTAGAATGAATTAGTAATCCACAAAAATCACAAAAACTGATAGTTCAAAAATGAGCCATAAAAATGATAGAGTAGACTATTGAGGATAAGAAAGAAATTATGTATTGTTAAATTATGTATGAAGCCCAGAATTTCCAGACACAAGATATACAAAAAGATTAGGAGAGAAATTAGAGGAAAGAAAAATACTTCCACAAGAAAAATTGTCAGAAGCTTTAAATAAAAATTTGTGTTCATTAATACAACAGATTTATGAAAAACATTATATAGACTAAGAAACCTTGGACTGTATAGAAAAAGAAGCAACTGAGGAAGTGCGAATATATAAAGAACAAAATCTAGAGACTGTTGAAAGGTATAAAAAGAAATATGGACATGGGAAAGAAAGAGAGATATGATAAGGTACAATAATTATGCAAAGGAGAAAGCTGAATTAATCAACCCAAAAAGGCAGCTTCAAAGATATTCAAATAGAAGTATAGGCAAAGGCATCCAGATATAGAAAATTTCACAATAAATAAATAAGATCACAAAGAGAGAACAAAGAAAAGTAGATTAGTAAAGTAGAACTTAAAAAAATAGAAGATGAAGTATGGAATACCTACCAAGTGAAGGATTTAGTGCAGAAAGTCTAACACAGGTTACATCACAGCATAATGGAACGAGTCCCCAAAATAAGGAGAAACAGGAAGAGTAGGAGACATGTGAAGAGGAAATATGGACATGGGAAAGAAAAAGAGATTTACTGTGGTGTAATATTTATGCAAATGAGAAAGCAAAACTAATCAATACAAAACGAGCAGCACTAAAGTTATTTGAAGAGAAATACAGGCAAAGGCATCCAGACATGGAAAATTTTACAATACAAAAAATAAGAAAACAAAAACAAAAAGGAAAAGTAGAAAAGAGGATTAGTAATGGAGAAGTTAAAGAAATAGAAACTGAGGTTATGAATTACCTGTGAAGTGAAGTATTTAGTGTAAAAAACCTTACTCAGATAACATCACAGAAGGATAAAGCAATGTATCGCCAATTTAATGAGAAACCAGTATAGTGGGAAACATCTGATCAGTTGCCATATGAAGATAATTTGGAACCTTCCATAGGAAACCAGTACAAACAGTCAGTTGGAGTTTCACAACAAGGGAAGGAACAGCAAACTGTGGCAGCTCTGACACAGTCAATGTTGTGGAGCCATAGGCCAGTGAGTTCCCATATGAAAGAGCAATGGATGACACAGGATTAAACTGAAGAGAAGGTGGCATAGGAAGATGCTCTGGAACTTTCTATAGAATGACAAAAGAAACACACCAGACTCCTCCAGCAGACCACAACTGAAATGAGCGGACTGGAAACAGCACGGCTGAATAAACAAGTATAGTTTAATTTCTAAACACTTTTGCCTTCAGTAAAGGCATCATGAGAGAGAAAAACAGAACACAGAACACAAATCTGTTTAAATAAACGTCTCAAAAGGTATTTAACCAATAAAAACCCTTATCTAGAACAAGTGTAGCAGCATTTAAAGTGACAGTGCATGTTATATGATGCACAAATACAAATAGAAATAAAACAGACATAAAAGACATAACACTTGACAATATATAAATGTGTCATACAACAAATCCAAAATCTTACTTGCATAAAGGAAGAAATTCATTATAACAACCCCCCCCCCCACTCTACCCTTATCTGGTTTCATAACACAAATCACCATGTTGACCTTAATCTAGACTCTTTCTTCAGATGTTAAGTTGTCTTTTACTTTACCACTATTTTTCAAGAAATGTCTGAATTTACCCTTGCAACCTCTATCAAAAACAGAAATCAGAGGGCAGCAAGGTGGTACAAATGTACTCTTTATTTTCAAAACCGAGGAACTACTGATGTGGAGGGGGAAGAAGAACTGAAAAAACATATAAGGTTAAGCTGTCTGACAAACAGTTTAAAATCCAATAACACTTGTACTACATCCTGCTTAAAGACAGGCACAAACTTAAATCCTTTTTTTAAACCTTTTCTATAGAATGCCTGCAGGAAATTGGGAACAAAAAATGTACCCTCAGTTTAGAAGAAAATGATCTAAGAGAAGAGTTGTTTGATTTAATAGAGATGGACAGGCATATTAAGATCAATGAAAGAAATAGACTACAGGAGGTCAATAAAACCCCAGAAGTTAGAAGTTTGATAAAACCAATGAATACAGTTATTAGGACTGTCCATAGAGAGCCATATGATATAACAGAAGTAAACAGGACATATTACTGTGCAGCTAAATTAATAACAGATAAAGTCTTACCACAAGAACACAGGGTAGTAAGGGAAAGGAAGGGGAAAAATCAAATACCATCATGGAAATATCGAACAGAGAAAAGTATAAAGCAAGTAAGACAATAATTGTCACTGTTAGTAGAGTATAAAAGAAGGAACAGATCAACAAAAATACTCAGAGAGACAGATGTGATAAAAGCAATATGCAGTATTATAACATATCAGGATCTACTGTACACTATTGCAAATAATAAACTGAAAATATCAGCACAGGCAGAAAACCTTAGGAGATACACAGATAAATATAAAGGAAAAGTACAAAATAAGCAATTTATTGATGCTACAAAACTCTTTTACAGAGAATTGGGAAACAGGGGAAAAAGAAATTGAAGCACCACCAAAAAAGAACATTTTGGAGAAATATCTATGAAGATCCTGTGGAACATAACAAAGATGTAAAAGAAAGAATAAAACGTTTAAATGTACAGGATATGAAATGAGATGAAGTAACAGCCAGTGAGACTGAAACAAAGTTAAGAAAAGACTCTAATTGGAAAGCAACAGGCCCAAATGCAGTACCTAACTTCTGGTTAAAAGTATTAACATCTTTGCACAAAGATTTAGCCATGAGTAAGAACTATTTATATGCCCAACCCGAACAAACACCAACCTGGCTAACAACAGGAAAAACAATGCTCCTACTTAAGAATGAACCTGCAAGCTACCATAAAAATTATAGCCCAATAACTTGCCTTTTGATGATGTACAAACTGCATACTGAAATTGATGCTGACAGAGTTTATAGTCATTAAGAAGAAAACATAATCATAGCAATAGAACAATAGGGTAATAGAACAAAAGGGAATAAAAGAAAGTCATATGGAACAAAAGATAATTTGTTGTTAAATAAATTCATAATGCAGCACTGAAAAATGGGAAGAATCTAAGTATGGCATGGATAAACTACAAAAAAGCATTTGAAAGTATCCCACATTCATGGATAAAAGAGTGCTTAAAAATGTGTAAGATACACCCTACACTGATCGATTAGATTACAGCGACCATGAAGCAGTGCAAACCACTTTGTAGTTAAGCCATGATAAAGGACAAATTATTATTCCAGGGATAAAAATTCAAAGGGAGATAGTCCATGGTTACTGGCTGTCACTGCTGCTCTTTTGTCTTGCCCTTAACCCATTAAGCTGTTTACTTAACAGATAAGGCCATGGCTATAGTCTGGCTCCCAGAAAACAACAAAGTATAAAGACTTCTCATCTTCTTCAGTTTGTGACAAGAATGTGAACTTCAGCAAGAGGGAGTGTAAAAATATTTGGGGACTGATGAAAGGTCAACAATAAAACATGAACAAATGCAAATAAGGAATATTTTAGATTACTTAGATTAATATTGAAAACAGCATTGACATCTAGGAATAAAGTCCAAGCTATAAACTAATTTGTTCTTCCTGTCCTAACTTTCTGGTTTGGAGTGACTGACTGTCCCCAAAAGGTGCTGGATAGGTTGGACAGGAAAACAAGAAGGATGCTTCATGCTCATCAAATGATTTATAAAAATGAGTGCATACCAAAATTATATATTCCCCATTCTGAAGGAGGTATGGGCCTTCTCAAAATTGATTACATGTATAGCTCTGTTATCGTGGGACTGCATCCATATTTTCTGACCTCACGAGATCCAAACATAGTGAAAGTTTTGAAACATGAGGAAAAAAAGTCTAAGATGACTTCTTCGCTTAATTTAGCAAAAGCATTTTGTCGTCAAGTGAGAATGGAAATCAAAGCAGAAGTAGATAAAAAAATCAGGCAGCAAATGAATGTGCCAGAAAACCAAAGAAAGAATGTAAGGTGAAGGATCAGACGAGAAGGCAAGAAATGTGGTAAATGCATAAATATAACTGTAAGTATAGAAAACTCTTGGAACAGCCTCATGTTGATCAGGATTGAATGCAGGAATGGTTAAGGAGAGGTGAATTTAAACCAAAAGACGAAAGGTTAATATTGGTGGCCCAAGTCAGTGGATTCCATACTCATTGGTTTACAAAGTGCATTGAGCATATGGGAGAAACAGACAAATGAAGGTTTTGTAACATAAAATTAGAAACAGTTGTATATCTTGTTGCTGGTTGTGATATATTAATGGCTGAAAGTCTGTACACAGAAAGGCATAATAATGTGACAAGGTTGTTGCATTGGGGATTCTGCAAACATTATAATACTGAAGTAGCTGAAAAACACTGGAAGCATGAGCCACAATGGATTATAGAAAATGATATTTATATCACACAGGATCACCCATTACCAACTGCTCAAAAAATAGACGGGAGAAAACCAGATACAGTAGTCCATGAAAAGAAGACAAAAGTAGCATTGATCATTGAAATTGCTACTAGTAGTGACTACAGTGTCTTGTGTACAGAGATACAAAGTCATAAAATACCAGGATTTACAGGCAGAAACAAGGGCAATGGGGAAGAACAATACCCAGACAGTTCCAATTGTAGGATGCAATGGATTTTATAAAAAAGAATGTACAGTCATACTTAGATATGTTACTGATACATGTAACTCCATATGAATTGGAGAAGGAGTCATTACTGGGCACACTGATGGTGCTGTGAAGAGAGCTTCTGGCTAACATCAAGGATTGAAACAATACTAATTTCATGAACTTTAATCATGCTTTGATTTAGGAATGGGGTCCATTCCCACCATGGTATTAGAAACCCAAAAGACTTGGAGAAATTAAAAAAGAGAGAGAAGCTGTGCATAGTGGAACATATAATACTATTGCTGTAAAATGCCTGTAAAGCCCTGCATTCAGAACTTTTGTATAAAGGGCTATATACTATTTCTGTAAAATGCCTGTAAAGCCCTGCATTCAGAACTTTTGTACAAAGGGCTATATATTAGCCTTCTTTTGACAGTTCTTAGTAAAACATTCAGGGAAGTATTCTTGGACACCCAGATGCATACTTGATTTAAGACAAACTCCACAAATAAACTGTCCTTGGCTGGGTTTCCAAAAATTAAAAGCCACAAACATTAAACTATGATACACTGACACACAGGAACCAAATATCTTTTTTGTAAATCTTTGTATTGAGCATTTTTGCCACGTGAAGACTTCATCAGAATGCAATGTAACAAACACTTCCTTACATTTAAATACGCAAACTGTCATGTGTTACAGTCTTACCCATAAGACTTAAAACCTTGTAATCAATTATTTAAAATTACAGTTGTATGACATATAGTACATAAATAAATAAATATCAATGTTAACAATCAAGTTCCTTTCTCCCAAATATTAAATGTTCACTTTATTTAAAATTCCCATGAATTAAGTTTTAAGTTCTACTTGAAGAGATATTATCGTTTATACCAAGTACAAAGTAGCATTTAACCTCAATTGCCATTCAGATGGTTTTCTTCCAATATAACATCAAAATCCCCTCTTCCAATAATTTAGATTATCAATGATATAAAACAAAAATGTTTTAAAGTTTATACAAACTTCACTATGCCTATATAAGGTTCTCTCTATCCTTTTTACTGGCGTAAATATATTCACTAATTTAATTACTGAATCATCATATAGTTTTCCCAATATAAAATGCTACATGTGAAGTAGATAAAGCAATGTACAGAGTGCAAAATGAATTACAGTTAAAATAACTAGGGGGATCCTATACTTTTACTCCAATATACTACTGTGATACATGTTCCTTCATGTACAAACCTACATCATAAGCATTTACCACACTTTAACACACTCTTTTTCTTATAAGTACTACTTCCATACTTATGTATTTCAAATAATATCTTTAAATTTCTACTACTTCTGTAAGGTAGCTTCTGGGCCAAGCACGCTAACTAATTCTTGATTATTTTCTGTGATATTCCATTTGTTTTGAATAAAACGTCTGATGTTACTATAATCAAAACTATAAACCAAAACCATGGAATTATACCTCTTAATACAATATCTTTCTCTACTACAGCTACTGGATCACTAGATAAAATACAAGCATAATATTTTCTTTGTTTCTCTTCCATCAAAATATTATCCAAACTATCCATCTTAAATCCCCTCTTTAAATACATTTGCTACAATATTAGGCTCTCTATCTTCTGTTGTGAGTCTTGATAATCTAATTGTCCTTTAAAATGTTGTGTTTAACTCTTTGTGGATGAATATTGTATAGTACAAGTATGAATTACTAACTGTTTCTTTCCAAAATAAATCAGATTTATGTTTTCTATCCTTATCTTTGGTCACTTTAACATCTAAAAAATTAATACTATCATGAAAATGCTGATAAATGAATGTTAAAAAATAGTTGTAGTATTCACGTAATGCATACATTCTTTTAATTCTTCACTATTGCTATCCCATAAAAAGAAAATATCATCAGCAAAGTGGCCATAGAGCCTTAATTTACTATATAATTTACTTTCTTGGATGCACTTCTTGTTCTAGTATGATTATATTAAATTAGCAGAAGTGACAGCTAGAACTGCTCCCGTTGCTACTCCTTTAATTTGGTGATAGTATTCTTCATTAAAAATAAAATAATTATTGTGAAGAAGAATTAAATCCATTAAACCACATAGCAGAGCAATTGTCTTTCTATCTGTTGAAACATTAAAAGTCAGTGTCTTAGAAACTCTAATACTTTCTGGTGCGGTATCGCTGTATATAAACTCTTAACATCAGCTGTAACCAACCAACTCTCTTCCTCCAGTACAACCTCTCTTAATCTAGTCAAAAAGTACAATAAATATATAAAACATTGTGAACTCATAAATATTAACTTATTTTACTTGGCACTCTGTATAATTTGTTGCGATTCTGTTTTAGAGCCGCTAACTGATTTTATAGGTCTTACTTAGGGATCATTCTTACTACTGTTTATTTTCCAGCAATTTATAAGTTAATTTAAATAAACCATTTCCCTTACTCCCATTAAACCTATATTTAACAATTCATCTAAATGTTCATCAATTGTTCTATATGCTTTATTGGCTTCATGTAATGACACTATTCTATAACTGTCACTATCATGTAATAATTTACGCAATCTGTTTTATAATCAGGCATATTCATTATTTCTATACCTCCCCCTTTATCTTGTTTCATAATTAAATGGTTTTGATCTCATATTAAACTATTCAAAGTAACTTAACTTAAGACTGCCATTTGACCCTTAGGGACTTATCTCAACAATGACGATGACTTGCTTGTATTGCAATACCCATTTCGGGAAATTTTATTTGTGACATCTTTCCAGTGATAGAAATGTCATTTTTCTGAGAAATAGTTATGATTTAATCTTGTACAATACAGATTCAGTACAGATATATTCCTATCATGTACTGCATTACACACTCTGAACATAAGCCATATACCCACCTCTAAGGGAAACCAAACATAATATAACTTGACAGAATAGAACAATGAAATGTCTGCACTTTATGTGTGAAAGACAATATTTCATTCTTAATTTGATAGTTCACAGAAAAACTTTCTGGGAATTATGCATAGGCAGTCAGGTACATGAATGTGTCTTTCGGCTTTTCCCGGTTAAGGGTCGTCACAGTGGAACTTCGGTCCGCTAATGACTGGCAGTTGATTTTTACATACTGGGTTGCCAGCCCTGCCATACAACCATCAACGAAGGTACGCCCATTCACGTATGTCTCCATGCAGAAGACGCTCTAACTGAGAATCGAACCGGACAGAGTCTTACTGTGAGGCGACAACGCTACCGCAGCACCACCACCGCGGTGTGGACAGTCAGGTACATACTGCAGCTAAAACTGCATTCTATTGCCATCCAAATCAACAGTGAATTTGGTTGAGCAATTTTGCCCTTATCACTATAAACATTTTTTGGCGGTGGTAACATACTTTTAATTGTAGAATAATACATGTTCAGGAAGAAATATATATTTTATTTTTGATATAATGCCAACTCAGTATAGAAATGTTCTGGATGTATACTATATTTCCCACAAACAATAACATTTACTTACTCACCCATTACAAAAACTAAAGATAATATCATTTGTCAGTGTGGTACATGGCAATGTAAGTATATTATTCATTTATATTAATACAGGGTATAATTCTGAAATGAGTTGATGTTTTCTTGTAAGGATTTGAGACCACAAATATTGACATTTGGTCATCATTGTAAGTTTTTTTTTTTTTTTTTTTTTTGCTGTAGGGCCATGTTTCCAGCTACAGAAAATTACACTTTTAGGATGAATATGATTGTTTTTGGTGCAATGCCAACTCAAGATAGACATGCTCAAGACATATACAGTATTTCTAAATCAGAATATAGCTATTTATGCACCCATGTAGGCCTACTAGTCGTTGACATCAATACTCAGTTTTGACATTCAGCTACAAAATGTAGCCAGGCTGCACATTTATAAATAAAAGAAATAGAACAGCAGGATATTGAATTAATAAATGCTGATTTCCCAATAATACTGTCTTTTTCTCTTGTATAAACATTTTAAATGCCTGAAAATGTCACTTTTTTGACAAATAAATACCTGTTTTATTTCCAATATTATTGAGACAAATTTATGGTTTTCTGTATTATGCATTTGCAACTGTGAGTAAAAAGGAAAACATACCTGTTTGTTGTGAATTAAATCTAATGACCATTGCACAATGAAATTATAATAATAAATTAACAGTTCCAGAAGTCAAAACATGCATTGTGCTCTCAAGAAATACTAAAAACAATGGTTTCAAATCATTTGCAGACAGACTTAGTACACACACACATACCACAGACAGACAGACACACGCACACACACACACACACACACACACATACACACACACACACACACACAGACACACACTCACACTGATGCTGGTAAACTAGGCTGATCATTGTTTTAACTGTGATCAAGTCAAATTTAGTGGTCAGCTGTTTTCCCACACTGACTGCCTCTTTTCAGTAGTCACTTAAGACTAGGTACACTTCTGATGTTTGATTGTGACCAAAAGAAAGAAATGCTGCACACAGTACTGTATTTCAGTTTATTTTTGAGCATACAGTACACACGCGCGCACACACACACACACACACACACACACACACACACAAAATGAATAAATAAAAGAATGACCCAACACCATTAAGAAAAAAATGTGAATAGAATCATTTTAAAACTTGAACTCTGTAAATATTAAAATAAGGTAAAACATTTGTTTGCTGCACCACTACATGTATAACTTTTTAATCCTGTCTCTGTAAAATTGATTGCTGATTTTTTACAAATATCTTAATTTACAGTAGTGAGTCCACCCTGTTCTCCATATAGTAGACTGTGTAAGTGTATCCTACTATGTAGTAATCCTACAGAGTTTTATAGGCACCTTTTCACAACACATACAGCCTTTCCTAAACTAACTGGATGAACTTCTCCCGTAGTATCCTCATATGTTATGCAATATTCATACATACTGGATCTGGTCCTTACTAATATGGGAGAGTGCAGCACACCCCCTTCTGCAATGTCCTATCTGGAAAGCTCAGACCACAAAATTATCCCCTTTGAAGTAAAAATAAAACCTGAACCCCAGCTTACCTTGGAATGTTCATCAGCTACTCTAAAGTTAACTTCCTGCTATTAAGTCATAACCTAGCAATATTTCAAGCCCCCATAAACCCTAAGAAAACTTCTGCTTATGTGGAACTGTTCACATAAACCCTATACAAATATGTTAACAGCTGCATTGAGGCAGCAGTACCCACCAGGAAGAAGTACATAATTAACTCAAAAAACAGACCTCCCTGGTAGAATCACAGCATCAACCCATGTACAACATTAGGAAGAAAATCATGGCTAAAATTTGGAGGAATAGCACCAAGTAAACTGAACAAACAACTCAGAGGACATATAAAATCTGCCAAAACCAAATTTGAGGTAAATGTGGCCTCCAAGGTGAAGAACAATCACAAGCCATTCTTTAGCTGTGTCTGCAGCCTCAAAGGCAATACACAATTCTGTGCAGAGCTCATTGTTAATGGAGCCACCTATACTGAGCCAGAAGATACAGCAAATCTATTGGCAGACAAATTCAGCTTTAAATTTACCCCTCTCTCATCCTCAACCACCCCTCAGGAAATACTACCAAATATAACTTCCCCTACTATCACTAGGGAACAGATCCTCAATGCTCTCTCTAAGGCCAAGAACACAGTGTTACACTAAGGGTATTCTTAGTGGGTTCTCTATAGTACATTAAGGTAGAATAATAGGCCTGAAAATAGAGTTAGACTTGTGTTTTCAAGTATGCATTCAGTTTTAGGGAAAGCCAGTTCATTAGAAAAGAAAAGATAATCTTGCTGGCTAAGCATGTGATGTACAGAAATACAGAATGTTCTTTTCTCAAAGGAAAGATATGTAGACTTGCAATGGAATGTTAGATAAAGAATAGACTATAAGGCACATGCAAGACAAGGCTTGGAAACCAAGGCTGAAGAGGCGCGTAAAGCATTACAGGGTTTTAGTATTATTGGGATATACTTCAGACACGGTCAGTGAAGTGAATATCTTAGCATTTGGACTGATATGTAAAAGGGCCTTTACAGTATAGATACTTGAGCCTGAGTACAGAAGTCAGGCCAAATATCCATAGTATTCAGGAGGAAAAGACTGTTTCGGTTGATATTATTCAGGAGAATCAGAATATACTCGCAGAAACTTTGGATATATCTATCAGCATTGTTATTGTTATCCAGCATTCCCAAATTTCTACAGACTGTTAATGTTTATCAGCACTGTTATTGAAGACAATATTTGGATATTGTTAACATCTAATACAGCATTATTAACTGAACTACAGTGTTTGCAGACTTTATTGAGAAAGTGCAAAAAAGATGTGGCCCATAAAGGAGAGATTGGCACCTGTTCAGCGCAAACTTGGGTAATTAACAGATAAAGGCTTTCACTCCAGTCTCATTTCAGTTGTTTCCAGTTAATTCCAGTATAATACAGTCTTATCAATTCTTTCATGCAGCATCGGTGGGCCCATGCAATATCCTGGGATACCTTCTAAATAGCAAGAAACATGATCTATCAGGCCATCTGGAATAGTTATTAAACCATAGCTTCCAAACAGGCTTTGTGCCTCACAAATGGAGAAGAGCAACAGACATCCCTCTGTACAAAGGTGGGCCATCTACAGACACTGGAAACTACAGACCCATAAGTCTCACTAATCTCATATGCAAAGCCATGGAAAGAATTATCATGGAAATGATCAGTAACGACATAGGAAAACTCCAGACACTGGACGCAACCCAATTTTTATTTGTAAAGGGCAGATCATGCCTACTCAACCTGGTAAACTTCTTTGAGAAAGTTATCAAAGCAATGGATGAGGGAAGAATGGTTGGCAATGCCTACCTTGACTTATTCAAGGTATTTGACACAATACCCCATGTAGGTATTGTTGATAAACTCAAGAGGATAGGTATAAGCCCTTATGTCACTCAGTGGCTAGCTACCTGGATCACAGACAAGACACAAGAAGTTAGAACTGGGGAGTCCACCTCTACAAAGAGTCCTCTCACAAGTGATGTTCTAAGACTGCTCCTATTTTGGCATTTACTTCTCTGAAGTCAAGGCCAATGTCAAGGGCCTCTGGCTGATCAAATTTGCAGATGATTGCAAATTAGGAGCAGTCACGGAATTCCCCACTGACACTAATGTTCTTCAGGAAGGGCTGATATAGACAAATAACTTGTGTCAGAGCCATGGACTACAACTAAATGCCAAGAAATGCATAATAGCATCCTTCTGGAAGTCATCCAGCCTAGTAACTATCATAGAGTTGACACAGGAGTCAGGGACTTCATGACACATGTAACAAGTAACCTAGCCTTTGACCATCATGTGTCTGCAGTAGTGAAGAAATCACCACCATTCACCACACCTACTGTGAAGGCTGCCAGCCTAGCCAGATAGGATTTTGTAAATAATTCTTTGTCATTATAAATATTAATAGGATCCACAGGCTTCTCCAAACAAAAAGCCACGGAGTCACCAATAAGTGTCCAGTCACCTCTAGAAAAAATGTTTATTTCACAATGGAAAACCAGCAAACAATGCCAGTAAAAATAATTAATAACGGTTAAGTGCTTTCACCCATCTAAATGGGCTACTTCAGAACACCATGATTAGTAAAAAGACGCCTTATAAAACAAAATTGGCGCCAAAATCTCCTTGATTTGAACATTTCCATTTCAAAAATTCTTAAAGCCATATCAACACTATGTATGAACTCATTCTTACTAACTAAAAAATACATTTAATATACACCATTCATATAACATAAGATTTGATCCGACCTATGTCTTCATAATATTAAAAATTATGTAATAGATATTAAATTTATAAAATTAATATATTTGTAAAATTGAGGTTTAAAATATATATTAAACCTACCCGTCCTACTATCAATTCCTACATGTTACATATACTTTGAATCCTGCAATATAGCCTTGACCTGATAATAAAATACTACTATTTGTCATAAGACAATGCCTTAGAATAAAAAAATACTAGTGAAACATAATGACATCTGGATGTTAAAAATGTATTAAATTTACTGTACTTGAACACATGTATCAATCCTAATGTGTTAGCAATAAACACTGTGACAATAGGTAGCGGCATATAAAAAATATATACAACATAGGACTTCCTTGTCTCACAAGGAACCACCCCACAAACAACACCATGTAAATTATGTGCCGCTACTCTCTGTGTATCCAATGGTCACCATGTTAGTACGGTAATATTTGATATAAATGTTTGTACTTGATATATAACTAATGCGGAATATTGATAACTACACAGATGCAAAAAATGTATCCGAAGAAACAGTACTTGCAAAAATTTTTTGTTTGCATACAAAAAAAGTACAGGCGACAGATATATCCAAGAAAAATCAATCCAAACAATATATATGACAAAAGATCTGTAGATATTAATTACTTATATTTCCTACGTGTATGCATTTTAGAAAAAAAATATTGTGTGAACTAATAAACATTAAAATTTAAGAAAGTGATGGACATTATGATTGTGATACTAATTCATTTCCAATATGGGCTTACAGGAGATAAAATCATTAAGCCCTGGTGGCGATGTTGCATCCAAATACAACAGCCACCAAGTTTCCCTATAACTTAATAAGGTCTTATAGTCTCCTCCCCTGGGATCCTTCCTAATAGTGTCTATAATTGCAAATTTAAATTCATGTGTATTTCCTTTCATTTCTATGTGTCTGTATAAAGCATTAGTGGGGTCCCTCCTCCTGATATTATACGTGTGTTCATATATATATTTTTTAAAACTTCTCTCTGTCTTCCCCAAATAATAACACGTACATTCATTGCACAGAGCTATATAGACCACCATTTTCATGTTACAATTTCCTTTGACAAATTTAACTGTGGGCATGAATGTATTTTGTATTACCACTTCTTCTTTGTGTAATATATATCTACATTGATTGCATGATCCACATTTTGTAGTGTGGTGAACCTTTCACTGTTTCTATTACTATTACCTCATTTTTGTTGCTCTAAATAACCTTTGATGTTTTTCCCCATCTTGAACACTATTCCTGGTTTAATACCTATTGTTTCAGATAGGTGGGAATCTCCTGTAATCAAATACCAATATTTATATATATTTTTTATCAATTCATTGGCAATTGGACTGTATAGTATAATAAGAGATCTCTGTTGATGGTCTGTCTCATTATAGTTCCTGTTAATGTTCTTGAAGGACTTTTGTACCTGATTACTATCTGTACCAGATCCTAATAAGGGTTTGTATTTTTTACCCCATTCTTGTAAAACATATTGTCCCACATAATGCATCATTTCTAATGGGTATCCCCTCTCCTGAAACATACAATTATAGATTGAATTTCATCTACTAGTATGTTATAATCTGAAGTCATACGTAAGGCTCTTATGCATTGTCCTTTGTAAATATTGTGTTTTAACTTTGTTGGATGAAAGCTACCATATTCAAGATAGTCGTTAGAAAATGTGCTTTTCCGATGTATTTTAGAATGTAAACCACCTTCATATTTGTAAATGTATGTATCCAGATAGGCGATTCCTTCATGACTATAAGAATATGTGAATTTAAGAAAATCACTGCTATTGTTCAAAAATTTAATAAATTCATCAAACTTATCCATACTTGAATTCCATAGAATGTATATATCATCCAAACATCAGGAATAGTGTATAATACTAGAGAAGTGTGTGCTAGGGAACAAGATGTTATCTTCCCAATCAAGCATCACCAGGTTGGCAAATATGGGAGCACATGCTGCTCCCATAGCTACCCCCCTGGTCTGCCTGAAGTGCTCACCCTCGAAGTACATAAAGTTGTTATCTAACACTATATTCATACATTCCATAATTAAACTGACGTCATCCCAATTTATATCCAAATGTTTCATAATGCTATTGCAAAAGGCATCAAGTCCTGCTTGTTTGCGGATACAAGAGAAAAGATCGATGACATCAATAGTAACAAATGTCAACCCATTCTTCCAAGATTGGGTGGGATACTTGCTTAAAAATTCCCACGAGTCTTTAACCATGTGTGGTATTTTATTGCATATGCGTTTTAATCTTACATCTATAAGTTCACCCATGGGAAATGTTTTCGACTTGTTACCAGATATAGGTCGAAATGGTGGGTCTATGGTATTTGTTAGAAAAATATGTATTTGAATATATGTGAAATGCTCGTTTAAAAATAAAGTAGTATGTAATGCATTTTATTCTATTAATCATATAATAGAAAGGATAAATTCATGTGTAAATGCAAGTAGTTTTGAAACTGCAGTGTGGCTTGTAGCAAATTGACCTCTGACCCTGGCAGTTGCTAGCTTAGCAAGATTTAATGTTTATGCTTTTCACAAGTGATTATCTGCTGGGTTAGGAAATTAAATGTGTGAAATAATGAAATCTTCTGCTCTTTCCTGCTGGGATGATTTGGCCTTGTATATGTGTTACTAAGATAGCATGCAGCTGGTGGGAAAGTGTAACAGTGAACAAAGATGTGTATTAGAAGACTGAATCTGCTATTGTATTCGAACTGATGTGAAACCTTGAAGAAGTAACTTTACAGAAAGACATTATGTCTGACCAGGTGGATAGCAAGGCCGTATTGTTACCAGAGGAAAACTTTTTTAAAATATACAGCATCAGCAGTTTTTATGAATAGAGGACTGTAAGCTAAAGTGATGTAGATGCCCTGTGACATACCACGTCAGTAAGGTGGGCACAACTTGAATGTAAAGACTATAAAGTCTGTGAACTTCCTGTTTCATGTTAGACAAAATTCTGTACTTGTACGTTTTTTGCCTCCTGGTGTACACTAGTAAACTCTTGAACCTGAACCTCCTGTGTATTGAATTCTTGATTTTATTTAACAGTATTCTTATGAACCTTTGCTATACCCACTAAAGTAGCAAGCCTCGGGTACTTAACCTTCAAAAAACTTGTATGTATCCTTTGTTATTCTACTATCAATATAAAATTCTTCTAAATAAGAATCTATTCTTTGATATGCAATATTGATCTCATTGATAGAGATTGATTCATAATTACTTGAACCATATAGAATGTCATACATTCTTTTGGTATATTCGATGTTATCATATATAACAACCCCACCGCCTTTGTCGGGTTTTATGACCCTAATACTAGTATCTGATTGAAGTTCAGTTAATGTTTCCCTTTCTTTTATAGTCAAATTGCTGGTAAATTTCTTTTTCTTGCATTCACTGTACAAACTGTAAGTCTCCCTAGTCACTATTTTTTCGTAAGTGTCTATAATAGGGTGACTAGGAGGACAAGGAGGAACATAAGTGCTGTTTTGACTAAGCCCTATATCTAAAATAGATTATTCATTATTGATATCAGTAATGACATAGGATAACTCCAGACACTGGACCCAACCCAATTTGTATTAGACACAATACCCCATGTAGGTATTTTTGATAAACTCAAGAGGATAGGTATAAGCCCTTATGTCACTCAGTGGCTAGCTAGCTGGATCACAGACAAGACACAAGAAGTTAGAATTGGGGAGTCCACCTCTACAAAGAGTCCTCTCACAAGTGCTGTTCTAAAACTGCTCCTATTTTGGCATTTACTTCTCTGAAGTCAAGGCCAATGTCAAGGGCCTCTGGCTGATCAAATTTGCAGATGATTGCAAATTAGGAGCAGTCATAGAATCCCCCACTGACACTAATGTTCTTCAGGAAGGGCTGATATGTTCTTCAGGAAGGGCTGATACAGACAAATAACTTGTGTCAGAGCCATGGACTACAACTAAATGCCAAGAAATGCATAATAGCATCCTTCTGGAAGTCATCCAACCTAGTAACTATCATAGAGTTGACACAGGAGTCAGGGACTTCATGACACATGTAGACAGTAACCTAGCCTTTGACCATCATGTGTCTGCAGTAGTGAAGAAAGCACCACCATTCACCACACCTACTGTGAAGGCTGCCAGCCTAGCCAGATAGGATTTTGTAAATAATTATTTGTCATTGTAAATATTAATAGGATCCACAGGCTTGTGTAACAAATGTAAGAAAATTGTGTTATGTTCTGAGCTTCAAAAATGTAACCGTAGTGCACCCTGCTGGAAGAAAGCTGAAAAGTCAAGCTCTGAGACAGGATGTCTGGACTAAGGAATTCTTTCTATTCTTAGGACAAGAGTTAATTACTAGATTTTAAATGTAAATTGTCTTTTATTGCTGTGGCTTCCTGCAGGTGCAGATTACAAAAAGAAATGTAAATATGAAGTTCTGTGAGCCTGGGAAACTAAATCAGAACTGTTAACTGTTAATGATGTAATCTGAAATGACTCAGCAGTACTGTGTTATCAATTTAAGGACAGAAAGACAGGAGAGCATTTTGGATTTTGTCTAAAGCTGACAACAACTCACCAGTACTTGCTTGCTCTGTATATAAGTAGAACTGAGAATAGTGATTTCTCTTAGAGATAGATAGAAATAGCCAGATTGGTCTAGCTGTTTTCTATATTTATGTCAGACTATTCTACAGTATTATTTTAAAGCATTTTCCTGTGATTTCTGAACGTTGTAATGTCATTGTGTTGAATGAATAAGTATCTGCAGAGAGGAAAATTCTGAGCATATCTAAACAATCCTGTCTTGGTTTGTGATTTGTTGTGGAGTCGACTGGCAAGAGCAGTTTTATTTGAATTTATATTGCATTTGTTATCACTATTTGTAACTGTTTGTAGATAGGAAGAGACTGCTTATTAACAAGTTTTACTCTGATTCATATTTTGTTGTTTTACCTTTAGTTTCATTGCTGGTTGTGAGAAAGGGATAGGTTTTAGACAGGCAAGCTCTAGCCACCTCAAGGGGCTTAGACAGCTATAAATTTACGCAGACTGCAGAGAGGAAAATTCTGAGCATATATAAACAATCCTGTCTTGGTTTGTGATTTGTTGTGGAGTTGACTGGTAAGAGAATTTTTATTTGAATTTATATTGCATTTGTTATCACTATTTTTAACTGTATATTGGAAAAGAGGCTGCTTATTAACAAGCTTTACTTTGATTCATATTTTGTTGTTTTACCTTTAGTTTCACTGCTGGTTGTGAGAGAGGGATAGGTTTTAGACAGGCAAGCTCTAGACACCCCAATGGGCCTAGACAAGACTGCAGAGAGGAAAATTCTGAGCATTTCTAAACAAATCTGTCTTGGTTTGTGATTTGTTGTGGAGTTGACTGGTAAGAAAAGTTTTATTTATTTTCACTGTTAAAAGGAGAATCTGGCTTGCAGAACTTGTATGGTCAGAACAACTTCATTGTATTTTATTATTTAGTTGGATATTGCTGGTATAATTTTTGTCATAGAAATTGATCTAAGTTCCTTTGAATTATTTGCTACTGACTTTGTGTAATTTTTTTTCCTTTGCAATATTTTATTAATTTAAAGCTAAATATGGATTCCTTAAACGAGTATGCAATTAACGATTTGCTAATGCACAAGTATCTTGTACAGTGTAATAAATGCTATGCATATTTAAAGGTAACAGCTGATAACACTGGTGATTTTTCTTCCTTGTGTCAAAAGTTGGATGATTTGCTTACCATGGTTAGAAGCAAATCTCGATTTAATGATGATGATTGCACATGTGCAATTGGCATGGCTTGGAGAACTGTTGTATCATATACTAATGACTGGACTGATGAACTAAATAATGTTAGGCATAGAACAAATCGAACAGATTTAGGAAATGATGCATCTATTTTCTGCAAAGAACATTCAACCCCTATGAAACATGATGATGCCCCTGAGAACTATGGAATTGTGGATGCAAGTACTCAGCAATCTGAGGATCCAGTTTATTTAGAAGTAAACAAAAAAGAAAGTAAGGAAGAAGTTCTCAACAAATAACAAGGAAGAAAAAGAAACTGACTAACGACTGTAAAGGAAAGAGAATACGTAGTAAAAAGGATTCTGCTTTGTTATATAACACACTGGTGACAGGGAATGAAGATATCTGTCTATCAGAAAACCCTCAGTCTGCAGAAAAAGGCAACACCTCTCCAATGGAAAAGGTAGAAGAAAGAGGCAAGGGGCAGGTGAAAAGGAAGAAATCAAAACTGAATGGGGAAGGATTGAAGAACATTACTGTAAGAAAAAAGAAGAAAAGACAGATGTTGACTACATGGCTCAAGCTATAGATTTACAATGCCAGCTGGATGAGAATTTAATACAAAATGAAAACAGTGGAATTAATAAGACTAATAGTGATGAAGATCTATCCTTCATAACAATTGATAGAGCAAAATGACTGTATTAGAAGCTGAAGATTCTTCAAAGATGGTCAGTAAAGATATTCTTGTAATTGGAGATTCAGTTATTAGAGGAACTGATACTTATATTTGCAGAGATGATGATGAACATTGAGTACTGTTATGCTTGCCAGGAGCAAAAATAGAAGATGTGAAACAAGCCTTGGAATGCCTTAATGTAAGGAAGTATGGATCTGTTTTTATTCATGTTGGTACAAATGATGTCACCAACAAATATTCTCTGACTATTAGTCGGGAACTGACAGCCGTCCTAGATAGTATAGTTTGTACTGGTGTTAGGACATATTTTTCACAAATCACCTATATAAAGGATAGTCAGGTCACTGTGAATGAAAAGATTTTTTAGATAAACACCTACATGGAAAAATTGTCCTGTTTTAAAAAATGGAAATGTGTAGACCACCCAAGCCTTCTTTTGGGCAAACATCTCTCCAGACAGGATGGTGTGCATTTGTCTAGATCAGGAAAGAGAATTTTTGCAGCAGATATTTTGCAATATTTGACAAACACTAGCCAGGATTTTTGCCAGGTCAATAATGTAACAGTTCACAGATAGCAACATTTGATGCATCTCTGATGGTTGTTAATGCTAGGAACGTTAATAATAAAGGTTTTCATTAGAAAATTTGCTACGTTCTCACAAGATTGATGTTGTTATTGTTTGTGAAACATGGTTAAAGAACAATGACTGGAAACCAATTCTCACAGGGTATAAATGTTTTTACTCTAACAGACATTCTAACAAAAACTCAGGTGGAGGTGTTATGATAGGGATTAAAGATAGCTATGAGACTTGTGATTATTACATGCTCAATGATAACACCAGTACTATAGAATGTTTAACTGTGACAATAAAGACTACCCTGGAACATATAACAATTGTTGGAGTGTATAGACCACCAAAGTCAAATGCAGATGACCTAGAGGAATTCATACATTTCTTAAATGAAACACAGGAGGGAAGAATAATATTAGGTAGGGACTTAAATTTACCAGAAACAGACTGGAATAATATTGATTCAACAACGTTAGTAAATAAATTATTCAGAAAGTATATTCAGGAACAACAAATGCTTTAGATTGTTAAAAAAAAAAACTACCAGGTGATGGAATATACTAGATATTGTTTGTGCTCCCAAAGAAACTACTGTAACTTCAAGTCAAGTATTACCACCATTGATGTGCAGTGATCATGGGGTTATTAAGGTTAATTTGTTGCTAGATAATTCTGCCAAACTGAAATCTAAGCGAATGAACAGAAGGTTAATTACAGATTATAGGGAAGCAAAACAGTTACTATAAAAAACTAACTGGAGTGAGGTGTTCAGTGGAAAAACTGCAGATGGAATGTGGAAAGTTTTGAAAGAGAAATTGTTTGAGTGCAAAAAGTCAAAAACAATGTTTAACATCAGGATCTAGGCATGCAATATCAAGGGGTTATATTTCCATAAGAACAAGATACCTGATTAAGGTGAGAGACAAAAAATATAAGAAATGGAAGACAGGTCGAACTACAACTTTGAAAACTGAAATAAACAAGCTGGACAAACAGATTAAGCATAGTGTTAGACAAGATCAAGAAAAGTTTGAAGAAAATTTATATAAAGACATTGAGCATAATAGGAAACCTTTTTATAGATACATAAGATGTGGAAGGAGTAAAGATACACAAATTGATAAAGTAAGTGCAGATTCAAAAATTTATTCTCAGACACAACATATTATAGATATATTTACAAAATCTTATGCAAAACAGTTTGGCTCCACAAAAGGGGTGGTAAGTTGTCCTAGTGACATCCAGGTACCTCCAGATACTGGAAGCAAATTAGATTATATTGAAAAAGAACTGTGCAAACTGGATCCAAACAAAGCACAGGGAGGAGACAGAATAAGTAACAATGACCTGAGAACACTTCAGCAAGAACTTACACTACCATTATATCTATTATTCACAAGGTCATATAAATATGGGGAGAGTCCTCAAGATTGGAGACTTGCACTTATTAAACCTGTCTTTAAGGGAAAGGGGAGTAGGACAAACCCAGAATCATATAGACCCTTAAGTCTACTTTCATGTTGTGGAAAAATAATGGAGAAGGTAATACTGGATAAGTTATTGTTAGAACTGGATAGGTTGGGACTTGAAACCATATATCAGCATGCATATGTTGAAAATATATTTATTACCACCTGTAACATGATGTTCTATAACAATATAATAATAGCTATGAATGAAAACATGTGCTGTAATGTGATTTATATAGATTTAACTTCAGCATTTGACAGGGTCATACACAAAACACTGATCAATAAATTAGTACAACTAGGTATTGATGTACTGTTGATAAGATGGATAGCTGCATGGCTTATAAATAGGACATGACAAGTATCACACACCAGCTAGACAAGTGAAATCTTTGGTTACAGTCAAGGTGTCCTACAGGGCTCTGTCCTAGGCCCTTACTTGTTTAGATTGTATCTTTCAGACCTATCTTTTTCATCTGAGGTGTTCTACAATCTATATGCTGACGACCTGAAATTGGGTAAACTGATTACAGGTGTTAAAGATAAGGCATGTCTGCAAAATAATTTGACTAAATTGACCAGTTATGCACAGGATAATAACATGTTGATAAATACACCAAAAACTAAGCATATGAGATTTGGGAGACATAATCTAAAAGGTGAATATTTAATACCGCACACAGTGATTGAAACTGTAGACTCATTTAAGGACCTGGGTATATGGGTAGATTGAGTTTTTCTAATCATATCCACCAACTGGCTAATGATAGTTATAGAAATATAGGTTCTATAAAAAGATTTTAAAGTCTAGGAAATCAAACATAATGAAGACATTGTTTGTTAGTTAGACCCAAACATGAATATGGAATAACACTATGGAAACCCTATAGGAAAACAAGCATGAATAAACTGGAAAGACTACAGTGGAAATATACCAAGGGCATCCATGGATGTGAAAATCTAAGTTATTATGAAAGACTAAAATATCTGAACTTGTACAGTGTCTCTTACAGATATTTAAGAGGAGATCTTATTCAGGTATATAGGTCATTTAGAGACAACTACTTCTGGGAATGTTAGCGGTTAACAAAAAGTACTAGAGAATCATCAGACACATATGTAGGAGATTCTATAGGAATGAGAAGTGTACTAATTGGTTCTCTGACAGAGTAGCTGTTGCTTGGAAGAGACTACCAAATTACACTAAAACAAGTACTAGTTTAGATATTTTTAAGAACAGCCTAGACATTTATTAAGTGTTTGGGTATTTTAGCAAGCTAGAAGGGCATTAATGCCTGTGCTTGAAACATTTGTATGCATGTATGTTTTATCTTGTGTTTTTATTATTTATTATTAAATATTTTTAAACCTTTCAACTGTGTTGAGCAGTCTTGCTGCTCAGTCACACTTACTATTTGGATAACAGTAATATTACACAGTGAAATTGCTCACCCTTTGGGAAGGGCCTCATTAGTAGCTGATAAGAGTAGTTGGTGGCAGTGATTACTATCTTATAGCTTGGCATGAGGGGGCATATCTGGACAACCTGTGCTAGCCTTCCCCAGGAGTGTCTGTGTGTTTGTATATAAACCAAATCTCAAAGTGTCAACAATGAAGCCTTTAAGACACAGGATGCAAAGTCAGTTGCTTACACTCCAAATAGTTTATTTAAGACCACACTGTCAAGCACTTTCATCTCTGACTATTCAGAGACTTCTTCAGAACAACAAAATATGTGTAAAAACATACATATAAATGTATTACAAACGGCACACCCCCACTGATTCCACCAATAGCAAAACCATGCTAATTTTTAAGCACAATTAAAAGTTAAAGACACCACCAAAAAAGTTTTCATATACTTAAACATGAAAATAAAATGTTACCAAATTACAAAACTACTATCATTTAAAATTCTTATAAACTCTATCTTGAACACAATATCAGTGCTTGTTTCTAAAAACAACTATATAAAAATAAGTGCATATACTCAGTAACTACTAGTTCAAGAATCTGCTATATAAAAACATAAATATGAATGTATAAAAATAAATAAATCAACACAAAAATGTCAGCCTAAAAACATTATTAAAAAGGCTAAAGTTTAAAAATACAATTTATACAATTATCTCTCCGGGGTCTTAATTTTAGGAAGCAAGAGATAGAACAACAATCATTAATCCCACGCCATTGTGTGGCATTAACTATCAATTGCATAAGGCCTCTTGTCTTTCAAGTTGTAAGGTCCAAGCCCCCCCCCCCTCTCACATCTACATCTAAAGTTTCAATAAACAGTGAACTTTAAAAAATGACCATTAAACTCATTACAGTACTTGGCTAATGCATTGGTATCATTGTTCAACCTGATACCTCTCAGGTGTTCATAAATCTGGCATTTCAGTTTCCTTTCGGTCTTGCCTATATAAAATACGTGACAGACCATACAAAGAGCACAATAAACAACCTTTTCTGTTTGATAAGTACATTTCTTATTTTATTTAACTTCCACACCATTAATACTAAAAATGGAACCCTCAAATATGTGGAAACAATAATTACAAACACCACATTTATTCATGGACCCTACAAGGAGTCCTTTATGCCGGTCCTCTAACAAATTCTTCAGAAACCTACCCCTACAATACACAATAATGGGTTTTTCATCAACAGATTGCCTGATATCATTACAATTAGACACAATCACCCAATTTTTATATAAAATATTAGCAATCTGTCTACTACACTTATTAAATGGTGTGATGAAGGCACACTGGAAGTTATCTTTCTTTAACTTATTGTCTTCCTCACAAATCCTGTTAACAGTTACCCTGTCATGGGCTCCCCACCATTCACCATTTCAACCTGGGCAATAGAAAGCAAAAGTTTGAAATGGGGAGCCCGCTTGATAGCAGGGCACATCCAGAATTCCTACACCAGGATAACATTTTGGCAACAGTGCGATCTTAAACCAGGATAACATCTTGGTAAGTCTGCAGATTAGGGGCTATTAGACTAGGATAAAATCTTGGTAGCAGTGGACATTAGGAATTACTAAACCAGGATGACATCTTGGAAGCAATGGACATTAGGAATTCCTAGACCAGCAAAACATCTTGGCATGAGTGCACATTAGGAATTCCTAGACCAGGATAACATCTTGGTAGGGGGTGCACTTTAGGAATTCCTAGACCAGGTAGACATCTTGATAGTAGTGTACATTAAGAATTCCTAGACAAGGATAACATCTTGTCAGCAGTGCACATTAGGAGATCTTAGACCAGGATAACATCTTGGTAGGGCTACACATTAGGAGTTATTTGGCCAGGGTGACATCTTGTCAGCAGTGCATATTAGGAGATCTTAGACCAGGATAACATCTTGGTAGCAGTGCACATTAGAAATTACTAGAGCAAGATAATACCTTGGTAGCAGTGTTTGTTATTAATTTTTTGGAGTACTTGGTTGATTAACAAACAAAAAGAGAACCAAGGAGAAAAAGTACTGCCACTACTTTTTATTTGTTTCCACACACCAAACACGTAGTACCAAGTTTTGGCACTACGTGTTTGGTGTGTGGAAACAAATAAAAAGTAGTGGCAGTACTTTTTCTCTTTGGTTCTCTTTTTGTTTGTTCATCAGTCGAGTGGAGAGATTTCGCTTGTGGATTATTTAGTACTTGGTTGATTGCCTTTTGACAAATGGCAAGAGCTGCCACCACTCTGAAAATCAGCCTCTTCCACTGAAACAACTCCTCAAGAGTAATAATTGCCAGACATTTCTTAGAGGTTTCTTACATTTCTATCTGTAAGTATATCTGTGGCAGGTATGGTTTTGAAAAATCATTCTTCTTTTAATAAGGGGTGTGGTGGAAGTATCTTCACATCTTGGGAGATGATACTTCATAGCTATAATCACTTGATTATGGATGACTTTTAACTTTCAGCAGATGAGCATACTGCAAGCTTGGCTTTTCTTATGGCAATGACAGTATGGGTGTAATTCATTTACTCTGCTTCACTAAATATTTTCAGGTCCTGTCAGTTTATACCTTGGATCTAAGAACGTAAGCCCCTACAATGTCCTTATGAACATTTGCAATGGCATTTGACTCTAGTTTATTTTTTGTCTTTATGCCTTTCAGTCTTTTATTTCCTATAAAATACTTATTTTGTATTTGTCTAGATTCATAACAATATTTTATATATAATGCATTTGATACTATCATTGGCTGTCACCTGGAGATTTTCAGCAAAGTACCTGCTCAGTCTGTTTTTTTCCACACATTGTTTAACAATGCTGACCCTCTTGTGTCACTCATACAAGATTCATTTCTGCATTTTGCCTCCATATGTCACAGTCACATTTATTTTGTCCATTGAAAACACTATGCTTATGTATTATGAGCTTTCCTTCCAGATTCCTGACACTTTTTTTGCACATCTTCAGAGACTAGTGCAATACCTGACATCAGATAAATCCAAGTATTGCAGATTGTGTGACCTCAGACTGAGAATAACTAAACAAGGGTCTACCTTGGCATACAGCATGTATGCTATGACATTTCCATGGAGTAGTTTATTTATTCTGCACAGTGAGATGTGCTAGAATTTAATTTAAAAGGTTATGGCATACCTACCATGCTTTTATTGTATTAATTTATAGTCT